>NC_041381.1:69577539-69592240 GCF_002162155.2 Triticum dicoccoides
GAGAATGCCATCAAAAGTAGATATCCCAATCTTTTGCTTGGAATAATACTCTTCCAACAATCTTGTGAAAAGCGGCAATCCTAAATGAGATATCTTGTAGTTTCCTCAGCATGTTCATTGCAGGAAACACATTCATAACAATCTAGATGAAAATTCTTCCTTCTTAGTAGGTTTCTAGTGTTGACTCTGTCATGCATGAGCAACCAAAAGAAGATTTTGTGCCTTAGTCTTTTTGCAGTTTGTGATACATCTTGATTGATGGATATTTTTTTGCTTGTCCATGTCCTTTCCAAGTATTTTGTCTTTGAGGAGACTTCTGCAGTTCAAGTAGCCCTTGAAGTTCAGTGTACTGGAGAAAAGCTTATTTAGAGAGGGGGTATGAATGAGTTGAGCGGGATCCTCAGATGTTATCCAACTAGCAGCAGATTGAGAATCATTTCTGACAAAAGAGTGAAATTTTGGGTATTGGTTGATCAGAGGTTCATCCAACCACTTGTCATGCCAAAGGAGAATATATTGTCCATTTCCCATTTTATGGTTAGAATGTTCCATGAGCTGTAGCACCGCGCAACATCGCAACCGCCATAACCCCCAAAATCCATCAAATCAAAACAGAAACATGTCAACCAGAACCCACTAACCAAACACCCCATCAACATCAAACCTCGGGAGTCACGATGACAGGACCTCTCCTCCTGGCCTATCTCCAAATTGAAACTAAAAGAGGTATCGTAAAAAAAGGGAAAGCAAGGGATGGTCAATGAACTAATCAACATGTAGTCACATGGCATGAAGTAGTTCATGCACATACTTGTTGAACTCACAACATATTTCAGTGGCCTCGATGATGTGGAACGCAACCTTGGGCTAGGTGTATCAAGTGTCTTGACCTGTAGGGTTGAGCAAAAAAACTGCGAGCCAAAACTAGATCAGAAAAGCTGAGACCGACGCTGAAAAAGGTTAGCAAATGTTCAAAACTGAACTTATCTCATTGGGCCAAGTTATTGCATCAAGACCTAAGAAAACTAAGCAAGATAGGCAATAGCCCACCTACCAACTACACCTACACGAATAGCCATACATCAGTCCAAACGTACACAACCCCCAACACTAATGTGTTCCATTCTCCCCCATAACGTCGCCGCCTCCATTCACCTACTTCGCATAGTCTCGGCAACCGCAACTACCCAGTACACAACGTCGACCATGGCTTCTTCATGATCGAAGGTTGTGCGCATATCTCCTGCGCACATCAGTCGGTCGTTCGCATGGCTTCCATGTGCGATGGCCATGGATCCTTCATGGCCGAAGATGGCATTCGTAGCACTCGCATAGCGGTCGGTGACCCATGTGCAACGGTTTCTAACAATAGTTTCCTCCTCCTACCACTTTTGCTCATGCTTGATTCCTCCTTGTATGCTCCATCATTTCTTGCTCAAGATTTGATTCCTGATTTGTTCCTCCAGAAAAAATTGGTACTCCTCAGTCATGACCGAGGACCGAGCCGAGTTCTCAGTGCAAAAAACAATCGATTTTGCATTTATAGAGTAACCAATCAGTCATCACATATACAAATGAACCGAATTTCTTTATTACTTGAACAACCGAACCGATCTGTTCGATAAGACCGAATGCCCCGTCTGACCAAAATCCCATGCAGTGACCAAAGGGACCCACTGAGACGACGACCAAGTCAGAATCATGGGGCAAAATCTTAAATTGAACACCTCAATTGATTGTGAGAGCTTCAACCCCAAGGGAGCTTAGTGAATTAAAGGTTATATCGCTCGTTGTGAACAATAAGTACTGCTCGCTAATATGAGACGTTTCTCTAGGCTGGTCCATTAGAGCTACATTAAGCGGACAAAGAGAATAGTTTTAGGAAGCTTCTTGAACCTTTCGTTTGGTTTTGGGAAGGTTCTAGAAGGTTTACCCTTCTTCCTTTTGTTTTATTTTTGTTTCTTTTCTTTTTTAAACTACATAAACAATTTTCAGATTCAAAAATATCTTTTAATTCGTGAATATTTCTGAATTGATGAATAGTTCTAAAATAATTGTATTTCTTTTTGATTTTTTCAAAGTCCACCTATAGTTTTAGAATTCATGAAAATTTCTTATATCTACGATCATTCTTTGAATTCATGTTTTTTTATTTCTTCATGAAGATTTTTTCAAAATTCATAGACATTTTTAAATTCACGATTATTTTTCAAATATACATACAAAGTTCTAAATTTGTGGTTTTTTGAATTTGATTCTTTTAATTAATTAAGATTTTTTAAATTAGTGAACTTCTTTTCAAATTCGCGTACATTTTTTAATTCTTTTAAATTTTCAATTTGCTAAGATTATTCAAATTCACAAACTTTCTTTTCAAATTTGTGAACTTTCTCAATTCAAGAACATTTGTTCAAATTCTCAAATAACTTTCCGAATTTGTGTAAGTTTTTCATTCTTTGAACTTTTTTCTAATTGGCAATTTTTTTCAAATGGATGGTAGTTTTTCGAGTCCGTGAATATTTTTTGAAGTCACGAAATTTTTTATAAATTTTTGAATGTTTTTTAAGTCTTGAACATTTTAAAATATGTGAACATTTTTCGTTGAAAGTAAAGGATATCCACTAAAAAAGGGTTTCAATGGACTAAGGTCTTCTGTTCAACAAACATTTCCCATTTGAATTTTTTATTTATGTATATTATTTTTCTTCCAACATGATAGAGGCATAGCACAAACAAACGGGGCATAACTAACAAAAAGACCCGTGGTGAAGAAAGAAAAAACTGAAGCAGAAGGAAACCCGTGTAGAAGAAAAAGAAAAAACCTAAAATCGTGAAGAAGAGGATTTCTTTCTTTCGTATGTCAATTACGGGCTTCCAGTGTAGGTGAGTTAAGCGACCAAACACAAGCGATATCATATCAGCTCGTAGCATCGAGCAATCCAACAGATCCTACTGCACCTCGGGCGTGGTATTGAGCTTGCCCACTCAGGTTCTTCCCTTGACTAGTTTTTTTCTCTCTTGTGTATTATGTTCCTGGTATTATCGCTTTTATTTTGGTTTTTATTTTTTCCATTATTTATTTTATGTTTTTATTTTTATAAATTAACATAATTTTAAATTTTGGAACAACTCTACATTTGTCAGCATTTTTGACCTAGTGAATATTTTTAAAAATTAATCATAATGGTATATTTAAATTCCAAATATTTTCAAATATATTGAATATTTCCTAAATCATTAAATAATTTATAAATTCAGGAAAAATGTAAATACACGACAAATTGTACATTTCGGGATATTTTAGTTTCTTTTTTATAATCCTCCAACATTTTTTAATTTTTAAACATTAAATTGTATTTTTAATTTGGAAATATTTTGTGAAAACAAGAACATGTTTAAAAAATATGCACAAACCAATGTTTTAAGCAGATTTTGGGGAAAACCGTCTCAGGCCGAAGATGGGATGAGCAGCCGACGCCAACAACCTGAAACAAAACCCGGTGGTTGGGATGGGTTTGGGCTCCACCAAGCACAGAGCCCGAAAGCCTGAAATAAACCCAAAATACCTCAAAACAGGGTTTTATAGTTATAATATCGTATTATGGTTGCACTCTAGATTTTTCCATCACTTGTACGAACTAGTGTATATTATTAAATCACATGCCATGATTTATTAAGCTGATTCTATTTTTTTAACATATATTCCGTTGCAGTGGCAAATTTATATTGTCAGGAAAAAAATAATTGCATAGTGGACTGAAAAACGATATTAAGTAAAATAATTATCCCAGGTAGCTTTTCTACAATAGATGTCCAAAATCAAGTAGGTGTAATATTAATAAAAAAATCTCAGAAAAAAAGTGAATCAATCACATGAAAATATTGTTAATGGATTAATGAGAATAGTAAAAATGTCATAGCGTGTCAAGGATGCATCGGGGAAACAGCTGGTGCACCAAAACATTGGTGCTACCGGTGAACCCGATTATATGATTGGGGTGGACTGGTGGATATCTTGGGCAGAAATTCGGGGAGTGAAGCGGGAGAGCTTATCTGGTGCACCGGGGCAATTGGTGCTACCGGTGCACCAGACCTCCGTTGCACATTAAAAAAATATTCAAATTTTGATATTAGGTTCACATTGATGTTAAAATTTTCATTTTTGTATGTCGTGCAATGTTTCGAATTTTGATATGAAATTTCATGACAACATCGAATGATGTATGTCAATGCACTAACTTTTTTCAGATTTTTTCGAACATTTTTTAATGTACAACCCGAGTCCGGTAGCATCAATTGCCCCGGTGCACCAGATACGCTCTCGTGAAGCGGGTGGGCTAGGAAATGCAATTGATGTGTTTGAAGTACGGTTAGGGTGCAGCTAAAGGAACAGTGTCCCATTGGCTGGCTCATGTGCCGAGCGTGATGTACTGATGTGAGCTGTGTGTAGAAGGACAAGATGTGGGTTGTGCAATCGCGATGTATTGATCGGTGCATCAGGCACGTATATATAAGTACAGAGGTGGGCCACAACCTCAACTATACAGAGGAAACAGGAGGTGGGCCCTACACACAAATATACACGTACACAATATACTCAACACCCTCCCGCAGTCGAAGCGGCGCCAGTGACGCAAAGACTGGAATGAAACTCCTCAAAGGTGCTAGTTGGCAGTCCCTTTGTCATCACATCGGCGAACTGTTGTGCAGTAGGCAGGTGGAGAACCCGAATGCGTCCAAGAGCCACTTGCTCACACACAAAATGAATGTCCAACTCGATGTGTTTAGTCCGGCGATGATGAACGGGGTTGGCGGAGAGGTACACCGCAGAGACATTGTCGCAGTAGACAACCGTAGCCCGGGAGACGTCGTGATGCAGCTCCTGAAGTAATTGTCGGAGCCAGGTGCACTCGGCAACAGCGTTGGCCACAGCTCGGTACTTAGCCTCCGCGCTGGAGCGCGAAACCGTGGGTTGTCGCTTGGATGACCACGAGACGAGTGAAGAACCGATGTAGACGCAGTAGCCAGAGGTGGACCGACGAGTGTCTGGGCAGCCAGCCCAGTCCGCGTCGGAGTAGGCCATCATCTACAGAGAAGCGGACGCCGTGAGTGTGAGCCCGAGGGTCATCGTGCCGCGGATGTAACGGAGGATCCGCTTCACAAGAGTCCAATGGGAGTCACGAGGGGAATGCATGTGGAGGCACACCTGCTGAACAGCATACTGAAGATCCGATCTGGTGAGAGTCAAATACTGAAGAGCACCGACGATAGACTGGTAGAAAGGAGCATCCGACGCTGGTGAACCCTCAAGAGCAGAAACCTTGGCCTTCGTGTCAACAGGAGTAGCAAGAGGGTGACAATTGAGCATGCCAGCACGCTCAAGAAGCTCGTGCGCATACTTCTGCTGATGAAGAAAGAAACCGTCCGGGCGCCGAACGACCTCAATGCCAAGGAAATAATGTAGAGCACCCAAGTCCTTGATGGCAAACTCGTCACGCAGCCGAAGAGTAATCTGCTGAAGAAGAGCTGCGGAGGAGGCCGTCAGGATGATGTCGTCGATGTAAAGGAGCAAATATGCAGTCGTGTCACCGTGGCGATAGACAAACAGTGAGGCGTCCGAGCGAGTGACGCTGAAACCCACTGTTTGAAGAAACCCGGCGATCCGCTGGTACCAGGAGCGGGGTGCTTGCTTGAGCCCGTAGAGAGATCGAGAGAGCAGACACACATGACCAGGAAGTGAGGCGTCGACAAAACCGGTGGGCTGCTCACAATACACCTGCTCCTCAAGATGGTCGTGGAGAAAGGCGTTGGAGACATCCATATGATGAACGGGCCAGCCTCGAGACACCGCGAGCTGGAGGACGGTGCGGATCGTGCCCGGTTTTACAACCGGGACAAACGTCTCAGTGAAGTCCACTCCAGCGCGCTGGCGGAAACCACGAACCACCCAACAAGCCTTGTAGCGCTCAAGAGTACCATCCAAGCGGGTCTTATGGCGAAAGACCCACTTGCCGGTGATGACGTTGGCGCGAGGAGGCCGGGGAACCAGTGTCCAGGTACGGTTCTGCTGAAGGGCGTCGAACTCTTCCTGCATCGCCGCAAGCCAGTGAGGATCACGGAGGGTTGTGCGAGCGGACGCGGGAAGAGGAGACGGCTCCACGGTGGAGGCGACAAAGACATACTCATCGCTTGAGTACCAGAGGCTCGGACGATGAACACCAGTACGAGCCCGTGTAACAGGGCCAGTCGGCACCATCGGAGCCACCGGTGAGGCGGCCAGCGAGGAGTCTGGCGTCAGTGCTGGCGAGGCGGGGGGCATCGGAGTCGGTGAGGGGGCCGACGTCAGCGGCGAGGCCGGCGAGGCGACTGGCATCGAGGCAGCCGAAGGGACGGCCGAGCCAGCAGCGCCCGATCTCGCGGCGCCCGAGTCGGGGGCGGCGGGTGAAGGGGGGGCACCAGCCGCGCTATCAGGGTCGGCCGAGGAGGCCGAGGATGCCGGTGCCAGCGTGGGGGCGCGAGGACCGCCAAAGCTCGGAGGCGGTCCACGGGCCGAACAGGGCCGTCCACCTGACGGAGTCGCCGAAGGGTCGGCGGTGGCCGGCGGTGACAAGGCGACAAGGGGTACCTGCTGCTGAAACGGAAACACCATCTCATCAAAGTAAACGTGTCGGGAGGTGAAAACACGATGGGAGACGGGATCATAGCAGCGGTAGCCCTTAGTGTTAGGTGGGTAGCCGAGAAAGATGCAGGCGACGGAGCGGGGTGCAAGCTTATGAGGCGCAGTAGCGGTGATGCTAGGGTAGCAAAGGCAGCTGAAGATGCGAAGCTCATCATAAGAGGGTGGCGCACCGAAGAGAAGGTGATGAGGTGCAAAGTTCCCGCGAGTACGACAGGGACGGATGTTAATGAGGAGTGAAGCGGTGGCGAGAGCGTCAGGCCTAAAGCGCGGAGGCACATTGGCATGAAAGAGCAAAGTCCGAACGCAGTCATTGAGAGTGCGAAGAATACTCTCAGCGCGACCGTTCTGCTGCGAGGTGTATGGGCAAGTGAGACGAAAAGTCGTGCCATGTGTGGTGACGAGAGTACGAACAGCTAGCTTGTCAAACTCCTTCCCGTTATCTGTCTGCAACGCAAGAATGGGACGACCAAACTGCGTGAGAACATAGGAGTAGAAGGCGGCGAGAGTGGATATAACATCCAACTTGCGGCGCAACGGGAAGGTCCACACATAATGCGAGAAATCATCAAGTATGACAAGATAATAAAGAAAGCCCGTATTACTGGCAACAGGAGAGGTCCAAACATCACTATGAATTAACTCAAACGGGTACGATGCGACATGAAAAGAAGCCCTAAGCGGGAGACGAGCATGTTTGCCGAGGCGACATGCATGACACGAGTGATCCTCATTCTTATTACACGTGAAAGAAAAACTTCGAAGTATATGGCGAAGGGTGGCAGGATTAGGATGACCCAAGCAAGCGTGCCAAAGATCCACTCTGGTGGCGAGAGCGATAGGGGCGGCGGAGGTGGTGGAGGTGGCGGAGTGAACCAGGTAGAGCTCGTCGGGGCTGTCACATCGGTGGAGCACCATCCGCATGCGAGCGTCCTTAACAGAAAAACCACATTCGTCAAATTCGATGGTAACAAGATTTTCACGTGTAAGAGAACGAACAGAAACAAGATTTTTAATAAGCTCAGGAGAAACTAAGACATTAGACATGGATATTGGAGTGGAGTTAGACGGAAAATATGCATGACCTATGTGGGTGATAGGAAGAGAAGAGCCGTCACCGACGGTGATGTGATTGGAAGTATGGATATGATAGGAGGTGTGGAGGTTACCGGGATAAGCCGCCATGTGAGCGGTGGCTCTGGTGTCCATGTACCAGTCGCCGCCGCCGGTGTAGCTGGACGGGGAGGGGGCGGTGTGAAGAGCCGCCAGAAGGGCCGGGTCCCATGGCGCCGGCGGGAGAGGCTACAGCGGGGCCGTTGGGGGCAGCAGCGATAGCCCACCTGGTTGCGGCTGCTGGCCGTAGTTCGCCTCGTAGGGCGCCGCATAGGGCTGCGGCGCGGCGTAGAACGCCTGGTGCGATGGTGGCCGGGCGCCGAGAATACCCGGGGCAGGGGCCCGGGGAACCGGCATGGAGTAGGCATGCACAACGCAGGTCCATGGGTTTTGGCCGGCGTACCACGGGGCCGGCTGATAAGCCTGCTGCTGCGGCGGGCGGGATGCTCCTCCCTGAGCGCCTGCGCCCCCCTGCTTGCCACTCAAGCCGGACATAGTTCATCCCAGAGCCTCCTGACAAAGAGAGAGAGACTTTAATGAGTTCGGCATGTCGCCAAAGGGCGAGTGCTGAAAGATGTCCACAGCGGTAAACTCCATTTCCGGAGCCCAACCTGGCTCGGCTGGCTCAAGAGCGTGCGGATCGGAACCAACGACCGGATACGAGTTCGGGGGTTTACAGGCCTCCACAGAGGTGAGACCTGTGTTCGGCTGCACCGCCGATGAGTATGCGGCCTGCGGGGCGGGGTCTACCCCTCCGTCCTTGGGCAACGCAACCTGTTCCGGATTTAGATCCGGGGCTATTGCAGGGATGATGTTCCGAGCGTTGTCTGACAGCAGGTCTAGGCCGTGCTCGTCGTGACTGTCCGGCGCTCCTGGCATAGGGTCGAATCCGTCAAAGATCAAGTCTCCGCGAATATCCGCCGTGTAGTTCAAGTTTCCGAACCTGATCTGGTGGCCAGGGGCGTAGCTGTCGATCTGCTCCAGATGGCCAAGCGAATTGGCCCGCAATGCGAAGCCACCGAACACAAAGATCTGTCCGGGGAGAAAAGTCTCACACTGGACCGTGTTGTTGACGATTGAAGACGCCATCAAGCCTCGAAGCGACGACACAGAGGAACTCTCAATGAAAGCACCAATGTTGGTGTCAAAACCGGCGAATCTCGGGTAGGGGTCCCGATCTGTGCGTCTTGGGCTGATGGTAACAAGAACCAAGGGACACAATGTTTACCCAGGTTCGGGCCCTCTCGATGGAGGTAAAATCCTACTTCCTGCTTGATTAATATTGAAGATATGAGTAGTACAAGAGTAGATCTACCACGAGATCATAGAGGCTAAACCCTAAGAGCTAGCCTATGATGGTATGATTGTAATTGTGATCGGCCTTCTAAGGACCATCCTCTCCGGTTTATATAGACACCAGAGAGGGCTAGGGTTTACATGGAGTTGGTTACAAGGAAGGAAATATAATATCCGGATCGCCAAGCTTGTCTTCCACGCAAAGGAGAGTCCCATCCGGACACGAGCCGAAGTCTTGAGTCTTGTATCTTCACGCATCAATAGTCCGGACGATGTATATAGTCTGGCTGTCCGGATACCCCCTTATCCAGGACTCCCTCAGCCGCCGCAACGGCCGTCGCGACGACCACCCCCCCTCGCCGCCGGCTGGGGCGGCGGGAAGGGAGCGGCCGGGGCGGCCGGGAAACCTGGCGTGAAGACGGGCGCCGCCGGCTAGGGCGGCATCGGGCGCGGTGGTGGGGGTGCTTGACCCCCGCGGGTACCGACGACGAGGGCGGTGTGGGCCGCGCGAGTCCACGCCATCCGCATCCGGCGCTCCTCCAACTTGAGGTACACGACCACCTTAGCGAAGGTAGGCTCCGGGATGAGGGTGAGGTTGGAGGCAGCGTTTCCAAAATCCTCGTTGAGGCCGGCAGTGAGGGTGCTGATGAGGAGCTCGTCGCCGATCGTCTCCCCGAGATCACGGAGCTCATCGGCAAGCTTCTTAAGGCGCATGCAAAAATCATCGATGGACGAGTCAAGCTGCTGGCACCCATAAAACTCGCCGTGGAGAAGGACCTTGCGCTGCAGCCGGTTGTCGGTGAAGATGCCATTGAGCTTGGTCCAGACCGCGTAGGCGTCGTCGTCGTCGTCCACCACGGTGTGGAAGAGGTCGCTGGAGATGGTGAGGTAGAACCAGCGGATGATGGTGGCATCGAGGATCATCCACTCCTTGTCGTTGATCATGAGCGCCGAGTCCACGATGCCGTCCACGTGGCCGTGCAGGAGGTACTCACGGAACACAAGCGAAAATATACCGCTTCCAAGCGGAGTAGGATGTGGTGTTTTGATCAAGCTTCACCGGGACACGCTCATGGATGTTGAGGTCGCGGACGAGGGTGACGCCGGGACCGGCGAACGGGTTGGAGACGGTGGAGGAGGAGCTCATGGCTAGGGTTAGGTTTCGGGCGCGGGACGCGGCTCCGGTTTAGAGGTGTGGCGGCGCGGGTGGGAGGCGGGCTTGGGTGGTGCGGGGCACAACGCGGGTGGAGGGTTAGGGTTCGGGAAAGAGGGGTGGGCGAAAGCTGGTGGCGATCTGCGGCGGCGGCCTCGAGGAGAGGCGGCAGCGGCGGAAGGCGAGGTGGTGGGGTGGTGTGGTGGCGACCAGCGGCGGCGGCGGCGGCGGCTGATGGCGGCGGCGACGACGGCTGATGGCGGCGGCGGGGAGTAGAGGCGGCGGCGGCGGTGCGGAGAGGGCGGCTGCTTAGGGTTTTAGGATCGTGCTGCGATAAATACCATGTAGAAGGACAAGATGTGGGTTGTGCAATCACCATGTATTGATCGGTGCACCAGACAGGTATATATAAGTACAGAGGTAGGCCACAACCTCAACTATACAGAGAAAACCGGAGGTGAGCCCTACACATAAATATACACGTACACAATATACTCAACACTGTGCAAATATACTGGAGTGCTATCATTTTCTTTTTTGCAACGATGGGACAAAGTATGTCGTTGACAAGAATAATACAGTACATAAATAATTAGAAATGAATTATCATGTAGGATTGTATCATCATGTCTATCAGAATAATACATGAATAATTTTATATATCAATATTTATTGCACCATACAGAAAAATGGATTTTTATCCATAGAAAAGTTCTTTACAAATGTACTGTGAAAATATTTAAAAAATCTGATGGTATACAATCCCACAACTGAGAGGACCCACATGGAAATTATATTCCAATAAATATCTTTTGAATCAATTGACTCTTTTTTTTTTAACTTCAAAACTTGTGAGCTGTGACACTGACACCCGTAATGCCTTCAAGCTACAATCACCATCTCAAAAAAACAGAAAAATATACTTGGAAACATTACCACGTCCGACAGCATGGCTGGGGTTCCTAGTTACTTGAGAGAAAATAGCATCTTCATTGATTCATACTCCCTCCATTCGGAATTACTTGTCTCTGAAATGGATGTATCTAGAAGATACATCTATTTTTGCGACAAGTAATTCCGAACGGAGGGAGTATTTCATAGAGCTGGAGGGTCAATTTCATAAAAGAAGAAATGACTTTCTCTCGCAAATTGCTACCTTGTGTGACACGGCACATACTCTTCTTGCCTATCTTTTTAACTATACTCGTTCTTACTCTTTCCAGTTCAGGACGAATCAACAAGACAGAAGCCATCTCGGATACGCATGCAGTTCCATAACCGTAAGCAGGAGCTTCATCAGGAGCAGCCACCCTCTTTCGCATCAAAGTTTCGACAGAAATGGGCTTCCTCTTGCATCACTCCACAAAATCGCCCTGCAAAGATTTGATGCAAAATTGTGAACATCCTAGTGCGGACTAGAAGTTCCTAGCAAGAGTAACATGAGCACAGGAGCCAAAGATTTGAGTGGTTATTTTGTGTGTTTACCTCAGCATGCACGTGAGCACTAGATTTCTAGTGATTGTCCCTTGTATGAAAACTTCTTGCCACACCCAGAGAATCAGATTGGATTGTCCAAATTGGATTTCTGAAGTTGAAAGCTGTTGAGAATGAAAAAAACAGAGTGGGTTTTCCAGTTTATTGTAGAGAAGTATCCATGAAACAAGTCAACATGTACGATTGCATACACACCTTTGAAATGAGCACTTGCAATTCCCCAAGTTGCATTTCATCCTCTAAGTGACAAATTAACCGTCATGCATTAACTGATGCCGCTTGAAGTCTTCTTAAGCTGTTTAGTGCCACAGACACCACAATGAACATGCCAATGAATAGTTTGGTTATGGGCCTTGAAGCACTCCACATTAGTAAAAGTCTTGATGCAGCAGTAACATCATAACATTAGAAACGTCAACTTACAAGATTGAGACTGCTAGGCAATTCTTATTACACTAAGAAAACGAAACACGGAAATTTTATAGAAACTCAGTTTTTCACCATGTGATTCCTCATGTTTCTGTAACTTGATAGATGGACTACTCTTGTATCCAGCGCAAAGTTCAGTTAACATTTATGCATACTGAGGGCAATCCTCGTGAATTTCTTGAACAGAGCATATAAATAGTTTTCCTTGATGAGCAAGTAGATAGCGGTTCAAATAGTTCATACAGCAAAGGGTCTCTGTAACAGTTTTGAAAGGGACACACATCAGAATTATTTGAAGCCACTCGATCTGATTTGCTTCCTACAACACATACTTCTTTCCATAGAGACAGTGCAATATCATACATCAGATCTTGGATTTTACTCCCTCCGTTCCTAAATACTTGTCTTTCTAGAGATTTCAACAAGTGACTACATACGGCGCAAAATGAGTGAATCTACACTTTAAAATATGTATACATACATCCGTATGTTGAGTCCATTTGAAATGCCTAGAAAGACAAATATTTGGGAACGGAGGGAGTACATGTTTATCTGGAATAACACCCCTCAATGTGCACAATTTCGTTGACTGTGACCTGCTTCACGTCCTGAAAGAACGACCTAAGACTCCAGCTCAATGAAAATTTGTTTGCCAATGGTTTCAAAATGAATTTCCTTTTGTTCAGGGGAAAAGCCATGTGTGGTCTTGGATCACATAATTGTTGAGAAACACGGCACATAAAACAAAAATGACTGCTACATACGTGATGCCAAGTCGTTGCAGCTGAGCTTGAGTATTGCTAAAAAAAACCATTCCCTTGGTCAAATGATGCTTTTGTATACTACAGCCTCCCCTTTTTCTGCCCTTGCCTTGGGTGTGCATTACTAATTCAAGTGATTTTTGGCAGCGAAATAAAGGAGACCAACCACAATCTGTCCGCAAACTCATCAACCATAACAATCAGCTCAGAAGCCAATTTGCTCTACTGCAAACAGAATACCCTTTTTCAATCATTTCCTTTATGAGCTCCCTGTCCAAAACTACTATGTCCTGGCCTCCAACCGTACTCATGAGTTACACAATTTCTTTGTTGCAATATATCACCAATACAAAGGTACAGGCATCTTCCAGTACTGATAGGTACCCATGTCCACTGAGCTCTCCTCTGAGCTCCTGGAGTACCTTCTCATTTTCCTTCTCTCGAAAGCTTTGGAAGATCTTGCGGGCTAGGACACAAACATCAAAATTCTGTGATCCACAGACCCACCTCTGCAGTTGGAAATGATTCTGGATATAGCCATATAGGGTCGTTGTAGGTGAGTGTGCCAAGGTGGTCTTGCCCAATCCACCCATTACAACATTGGGAAGGACCATGAGACTATTAGTGATAGGTTGACCAGTTAGAGTCTGTAGAATGGCATGCTTCTCTTAATCTCTTGATTGGCCTATAATGTTCTCTGGGTCAACCAATGACAGAATCTATTTACCGCTACTGCTTGGGTGTCGACCCTTGTTGCCATATTTAAACACAAAGGCATTCATATTATGGAATATAAAATGGATGTGATCTGGAAAGAGCTTTTATCACATCAAAGCCGATCTCTGAGTAGTGTCCCTTCTTCTTGGGTTGGCCGCAAAAACCTCGTACTTGAACGACTTCATTCTCTTTGTAAGCACCTTGAGCTCCTTGAGCTAGGCCTTGATCCATTCTCAGTGGATTGCTGCCTTCTCGGCCTTGGTGATGACTCAGGATGACTGGGAGCAGATTCAGATTCAGGATCTTGTGCTGCGTCTCCATGCCCTTCATCACCATGTATTAGTCTAGCATGTAGCTGGAAACCTTCTCCTTCACCATGGCCACCAGCAGCCCAACCACCATGGTTTGCAGGAATAATGGAATTTTGTTCGGACATGATGTTGTCTGCGTGTGACAGACTGCCTGCATGTGCAGATGAAATGAAATTTGCTCAGAAAGTATAACAAATAACCTCATGGTACATGTGAAATTTCTTCGATTACAGTTCATATAAATATCCTGAGAGGCTTAGGCTTTCAATGAATAGTTGCCCATTTCAAAAGCATCCTTGTTCGATAATAATGGTAGCATCCCCTTCCTTACCAATCATTTTCTGTCACGCCCTCACCAGCGTCAGTGCTGATGACGGACCACGAGTCGCCTGCCCCTGAAGAAGCCAGATCCAGCAGGCAGACCGAGCAAGCACCAGCGCGATTCTCAAGTCGGATGGCTCTGTGAGCTGGTATTGTGGAGCATAAGCCCACATGTAAGAGTGTGGTTACGTGTGTGATATAAGGGGCACAGTTGGCCAGCATGTGGGGTGTGAAGAAATTGACTCTGAACATCTCTCTCTCTGTTTTCTCTGCATCTGACCTACCTTCTCCTTCCTCCCTCCTGTACCACTCTTCCTCACCCAACTCTTGCTGTACCCTGTCAGCTATCAATGGATAAGACCCGGGTCGTGACATTGTCCCCCTTCTTCCTTCACCTCTCCCCCTGCTCCATGGGCGCCATGGCCTCAAT
>NC_041381.1:69592517-69640454 GCF_002162155.2 Triticum dicoccoides
CATATTTTTTTTCTCAAGAATTCTCGCCACAACAACAAAATTGCGTGGAAATCTACCACACAGCACATAACAGTAAAGGTTGCAGCTTGGTTTCCTGGCAGAGAAGTACTAAGAATGGAGCGCACCAAAACTGGAGAGGAATGCACACCAGTGTACGAGAGCAAGAAGTGTTCCTCGAGCAGATGCTTTAATTCCTTCTCCTCTATCACACGAGGCGGTGTTGGTGTCCTGCAGACTGAAGAAAAAGTTCACACAGTGAAATCATGGTCGTGCATTTACCTACATGATGAGGGGAAATAGTTGAATCTCCAATATGAAGTAAAGCAGAAAGAAAAATCATACTGCAAATACCTTTCTCACATGTATGCAACAAAGCTAAAACAGTGGAACTGACAGCATAAAGTACATGAGACTCTGGTACGAGCTCAAAGGCTCAACATCCATTCTTCCAGGTCCAGTTTGCCCAGACATATAAAACAGATTTCTCAACATAGCATAAGTAACCTCAAACATCAGCAAGAATTACATTACTAAAAATGCATTCATATGAAGAAAAGTGAACGCATTAGAGATTTTACAAAATCTCAAGATTGTATACCTTTCCCAAATCGCCATCAGAAGTCATTACCCCTAATATTCCATAGAAAATTTCTTTGAATATGCTGTGCAAAAATCCATAAGATAAAACGCAACAAATCAAACAAAGAATTCATATGCAAAATCCTTTAAATCAAAGAGGCTCCTATCTTTTCCCAATCGCCATCAGAAGTAATTACCCCTAAAATTGTAACCAGACGCGTTAGACTAATTGTCTACCTTTCCTTGCCCATCCAAGATTAAAAGATTCATAGACATGTCACTTTCATGTGATCTGGACACACTGCAAAATGAACTCAACCATACAAGTAGAAAGTTCGGATTTCTTATACAGTTGTTCTGGCAGGAGAGCTTTCGGAAGCAATAACATACTGTGCTTTCCGAGGAGTTAGTCTCGTATGCAGCATATCAACTAGTCAACCAAATCCATCAAAAAATTGATACTTTGCAGGGAGCAACTTAATATCCTCCAGATGTTTCCCTTTCCTTGAAAAGAGAGACAACATCAATGAGGTAGTTGAAGCTTCAAGTGAGATACTCTTCCCATCAACTTTAGACAAATAATTGCCAGCCTTGGCTATCTCTCCTTTTTCCAACAACATTCTGATGATATCATTTATAAGACGGGAACTAGGAACGATGCCACTGTTGTCCATTGATGAAAACATATTGTCAGCATCTTCCACTGCTCCGCCTTTTAGAAGATTTCTTATCATTACTGCATAAGTATATTCATTGGGCACCAACCCATTGCCTGATATTGCAGCAAACAATTCCTTAGCTTCTTCTTTTCTTTGAACCTTGTACATTGCATCAATCATGGTATTGAATATTTCAATATTGAACTTCACATTCATTGCTCGCAATTTCTGGAACAGTGCAATCGCTTCGTCTACACAATTAGTTTGACAAAGACCTCCAAGTATTATATTGTATGTGGAAATGCGCACTGTTGCTCCACTTTCAATCATCTCATGGAACATTTTCATTGCAGCAACAGTTCTCCCAGCATGAAACAACCCACCCAACATGATGCCATATGTAACAGTGTTAGGTTTAATTCTCTTGCGCGGCATTTCTCTAAACAAAGTCAAAGCATCATCAATCCTTCTGTTTTTAAAATAGCCATCAAGAAGTGCGCTATAAGTAACAACATCAGACTCAACACCAACTGATTCCATGACATGAAGTATTTTGAATGCTTTATCCATCTTCCCAACTAAGCAATATCCGTCAATCAGTGAATTAAATGTAATGACATTAGGCCTCTCACCGATGCCTATAGCCAAGTCAAAGACAGCATGTGCATCCATAACCCTTCCTTCTTTGCACAGACTGTTTATTACTGAACTGAAGAAAACAATGTTAGGACGAGGAATACCTTTGTTCATCATTTCAAACATCAGCTCCTTAGCTTTAACCAAGCCACCTGTCAAGGGCCTCGGTGCCCAAGACAGCAGGACCTCGACTACGTAGTTCGTAGTCGCGGGGGATAGGAGCGCTAGGGTTTTTGCCTGGCTGCTCTATGATGCGGGAGGGGAAGATAGAAGGAAATAACTTTATTGCTTATCCCTAAAGGGTGCTAACTATCTGATATATAAAGGCCCCATGGGCTAATAACAAACTAGAAACCTATACGAAATAAACTAGTCTAGGAACTAATGTGCCCGGATCAGGACTCCTGTCCAGCCTGCGCCTTGCCTGATGCGGCCGTCGGCTGCTCCTGGCCGCGCGGCCCACGTCTGTAAGACGTGCCCCACATGACATCTCTCCCCCCCTCGACGAGCAGCTCGTCCTCGAGCTGAAAAGCGGGGTAGCGCTCGATGAAACTGTCAAGATCCTCCCATGTAGCTGACGAAGCTGCTTCACCCTTCCAGTGGACGAGTAGCTGGCGAACGCCGCGTGCTAGGCGCGCACGAGTCACGCGCTCTGGTTCTGGAACAGCCGCCCCGTTGTGGATCGAAGGCAATCCCGGCGGTGTAGTTGGAGGAATGCCGAAGAACTTCTTGAGGAGGCCCACGTGGAACACGTCATGGAGGCGCGAGCGCGCCGGAAGCTCAAGACGGTATGCCACGTCGTTGATCACTTCTGAAATGCGGTACGGCCCATAGAATCGTGGCTTGAGCTTGCCCCTGGTTGGCAAGTTGAGAGAGGACGCGGCGCGCTGTCGAAGGCGAAGCCAAACCCAATCGCCCACCTCATGCCGAATGTCCCGATGACGTCTGTCGTAGTAGGACTTATAGACCGCCTGTGCCTGTTGTAGACGATAGCGGACGTCCTCGATAAGTTCGTCGCGCTCAGCCATGCTCCTGGCCACTGCAGCCACCCGTGTGTCGCCGGGCTCGTAAGAGCGAATAGTGGGAGGGTCACGGCCATACACAAGCTTGAACGGAGTCTCTTGGGTTGCTGTCTGGTAGGCGGTGTTGTATATGTACTCAGCCCAGGGAAGCCACCGGAGCCACTGCTTGGGACGATCCCCGGTAAGACACCGTAAATACATCACAATGATCTTGTTAGCAGCCTCCGTTTGCCCATCCGACTGCGGGTGAAATGCGGACGTCATGTGCAGCTTTGTCCCCGTGAGGCGCATGAGCTCTTGCCAAAAAGCGGAGGTGAAGACGGGGTCGCGGTCAGAGACCATGGACTGTGGTACGCCGTGGAGACGAACAACCTCAGCGAAGAACACCTGTGCCACTGACTCTGCCGTGTATGGGTGGGCTAACGCCACAAAATGGCAATACTTGCTGAAGCGATCCACCACGGTGAGGATGACAGACTTCCCGCCTACTCGAGGAAGCGCTTCCACGAAGTCGATGCCGATGTCAGTCCACACGCCCGTGGGTACCGGCAGCGGCAGGAGCAGCCCAGCAGGGTGCAAGTGCTCGGACTTGTACCGCTGGCAAGTACCGCAAGTGCGGATGTACTCCTGCACCGTCTTGCGAAGGTTAGGTGCGTGGAAATCGCGGCGAAGACGATGCAATGTGCGCAGGACACCTTCATGCCCATCATCGTGCACGGCACTGAGAATCTCCTGGAGTAGCGGGGATGACGGCGGAATGTAGAGGCGGCCGTTGAAGGTAACGAGGCCGTCGGAGAGCGCCCAAGGCTGTTGCCGCGCACCTGCCGTGATATCCTCCCGCAGTGCGACGAGCGCCGGATCAGTGGACGTCGCTTGCCGGAGGCGATTGATGAAGTAGAAACGAGGCCCTGAGACCGCCATGATCGTCGTCTCCTCCGTGTCACGGCGGGAAAGTGCATCCGCCACCGTGTTGGTACTACCTGCCTTGTACTCCACCGTAAAGTCGAATCCCAGGAGTTTGCCAACCCAATGATGCTGCGGGATGGTGGCCAAACGCTGGTCAAGCAGAAATTTGAGGCTGTAATGATCCGTTTTTACCACAAATTGACGCCCCCATAGGTACGGCCTCCAATGGCGAATCGCGAGCACCAGGCCGATGAGTTCCCGTTCATACGCTGCCAGGGAACGGTGACGTGGCGCGGCTGGCCGGCTAAAGAAAGCCACCGGGTGGTGGTCCTGAAGAAGGACGGCCCCGAAACCGTACGTCGATGCGTCACACTCGACGATGAACGGCCGTGTAAAATCCGGTAACGCGAGGACGGGAGCCGTGGTGATTGCCGTCTTGAGGGTGGTAAAAGCTGCTGCCGCCTCCGGTGACCAAGAGAAACCATCCTTGCGAAGGAGGGCCGTCAGGGGCGCGGCAACCACGCCAAAGTCCTTGACAAACTTGCGGTAGTACCCCGCAAGGCCGAGAAAGCCCCGAACCGCGCGCGCCGAGCGTGGTTGCGGCCAGTCCGCTACTGCCTGCACCTTTTCCGGATCCATGGCCACGCCTGCAGCGGAGATGGTGTGACCCAGGTATGCGATTGATTCAACGGCGAACGCGCATTTGGAGCGCTTGACGAAGAGCCGGTGCTGGTGCAGGACCGTGAAGACGGTGCGCACATGTCGGAGATGGTCAGCCCATGTCTCGCTGAAAATGAGAATGTCGTCAAAGAAGACGAGAACAAAACGGCGCAGGTATGGCCGCAGCAGATCATTCATGAGGGCCTGGAACGTGGCCGGCGCGTTGCAGAGTCCGAACGGCATCACCAGAAACTCGTAGAGGCCGTCATGAGTACGGAAAGCTGTCTTCGGGATGTCCTCCTCACGCATCCGCACCTGGTGGTAGCCGGAACGTAAATCGAGCTTGGTGAAGAAACGAGCGTGCCGTAGCTCGTCGAGGAGTTCGTCCACCACCGGAATCGGGAACGCATTCTTGACAGTAATGGCGTTCAGGGCGCGATAATCGATGCAGAAGCGCCAGGACCCGTCGGCCTTGCGGACCAGCAGTACCGGGGACGAGAATGCGGAACAACTCGCACGGATGATACCTTGGGCGAGCATGGTGGCGCACTGACGCTCCAGCTCGTCCTTGTGCGCGGCCGGGTATCGATACGGACGGACGGCCACCGGGGCGGAACCAGGTAGCAGGGTGATGCCGTGATCGCGGCTGCGGGGCGGTGGCATGCCGGAGGGGTCGGCGAAGATGCCGTCGAACTCGGTGATGATGGCGTCCAGGAAGTCGTGGCCGCTGCATGATTTTAGGGCTGGCCCGTCCGGTCCTGCAATGCCGTGCCAGCACACCCGATGGCCCCGCCGCCAGAATGTCATGGAGAGGGCTCGGAAATCCCACAGGATCGGTCCGAGCGACGCCAGCCACTGCGTGCCCAGGACGATGTCGTAGCCCGCGAGCGGCAAGGCGAGGAAATCCTCCGCGAACTCCTCGTGGCCGATGCGGAAGGGCACGACGCGGTACGCGCCCTGGCACGGAACGCGCTCGCCGTTGGCCACCGTGACGCGCATCTTCTCTGTGGTGGGGGGCGGTAACGTAGCACGAGCGGCCGCCTCTTCGGCGATGAAGTTGTGGGTGGAGCCTGAATCGATCAGGGCGAGGAGGGAGACACCTCCGAGAGTAATCTGCATCTGCATGGTTTCACTCGTGCGCACGCCGGCGATCGCGTGGAGCGAGATTTGAGGGTCGGCCCGCGATGCATCATCAGTGGCGGAGGCCGCGTCGTCGTCGTCGTCGTCCGGCGCTAAGTCGAGGAGAAAGATGCGCTGGCACACGCGGTTGTGGCCCCTGCCAAACTTCTCGTTACAGTTGAAGCAAAGGCCCAGGCGACGGCGTTCCTCCATCTCTGTCTGGGAGAGACGCTTGATTGGGCGTCCGTCCGGCAGATTGTGGCCCTGCTGAGGTGCGGCTGGTGGGGCCGAAGCGGGGGGCGCGAGGCGTGGTCCTGGTGTCGGCAGGATGCCCTTCTGTGGAAAACGCACCGGTGGCGCGGCGGAAAGCGCGCACTGGTCGCGCAGCTCCAATTTGCGGGCGAGGCTCATGGCGACGGCGAGGGACTGTGGGTTATGGATCTCCACGTCGAGGCTGAGGGGTGGCTGGAGTCCCGCGGTGAAGATCTGCACTTTCTGTGTCTCGGATAAGGTGCCTGCCCGGGGAAGGAGTGCCTCAAACCGCTCCTGGAAGTCGACGACGGACGTCGTGCGTTTGCACGCCATTAGTTCGCCCAGCGGGTTAGCGCGCAGCGGTGGCCCGAAGCGGAGATTGAGCAGCTCGGAGAAGCGGCGCCACGGAGGTGTGCCCTCGTCTCGCTGGACCTGCATATACCATAGTTGGGCAGGACCCTCAGATTGTAGGACGCCATCCACACCTTCTCCTCCTCGGCGATCCGTTGTTGATGGAAGAAGGACTCGCATCTGTTGATGAAGGCGAGCGGATCAGACTTGCCGTCGAACTTGGGGAAGTCCATCTTCTGGAACCTGGGCGGCCGATCATTGTGGTGCTGCCCATCATGGGCGGCGGCAGCGCTGGACGAAGAGGAGGACTTGTCCTTCTGGAGTGCGGTGACGGACGACTGCAGGGACATCACCGTGGCCGTCAAGGCCTCGATCATCTTAGCCAGATCTGTGGTGGTCGGTTCTGCCATGCCGGAAGTGACCGAGGCGGCAGCGGATTGTGGCGATGTCGGGGAGCTGGGCGCGGACACAGGGGGGAAAGCGGCCGGCGGATGGAGCGTGGACGAGGAGGAGGATCGCCTGGAACCTGATACCAAGTTGTCAAGGGCCTCGGTGCCCAAGACAGCAGGACCTCGACTACGTAGTTCGTAGTCGCGGGGGATAGGAGCGCTAGGGTTTTTGCCTGGCTGCTCTATGATGCGGGAGGGGAAGATAGAAGGAAATAACTTTATTGCTTATCCCTAAAGGGTGCTAACTATCTGATATATAAAGGCCCCATGGGCTAATAACAAACTAGAAACCTATACGAAATAAACTAGTCTAGGAACTAATGTGCCCGGATCAGGACTCCTGTCCAGCCTGCGCCTTGCCTGATGCGGCCGTCGGCTGCTCCTGGCCGCGCGGCCCACGTCTGTAAGACGTGCCCCACATGACACCACCATGCATAAAACAACCCTGAATTAGGGAGTGATAAACAGCTGTGTTTGGCTGAATTCCCATGGCAATCATCTGATTAAATTTTTCCATAGAATCAGTCAACCTACCCATCCTGGAAAGTGCAGCTATTACAGTGGAATATGTGACTACATTGGGACTCACTCCTTTTTCCCACATTTCTGTAAATATCAGCATAGCTTCATCCGTCATTCCACGTTTAGCATATCCATTAATTAATATGTTGAAAACACGGCAGTTGGCAGCAATACCGTTTCTTTCCATTGAATTAAAGAGATCAATCATATCAGCAAAGCATCCTTCATTGGCATACCCATGAAGCAAAATATAGTAGGAGATGACATCTCTGTGCCCTTTGGCAGTCATGGCATCAAAAAATTCTGCACCTTCTTTGCTTCTTCCATGCTTATAAAGGTAAGTCATTAAGGAGTTGCAAGTAAAATTATCTGGTATAAGGCCCCGGCTTTTCATTTCTCTAAACAATTTAACAGCCTCTTTCCACCGCCCAGATGTGGAATATCCATGGATCATGCAATTATATGTCACATTATCGGGTTGAACACCTTTGTTAACCATCTGCTGAAGCACTAGCTCTGCCTTGTCCATTGCTCTGGCCTTGCACAATGCATCAATGATTGAACTATATGTCCACACATTGGGCTCAACACCTTGCTGCATCATTTCATGGAACAGATTGCATGCCTTGCCTGTTTCACCTTCCTTAAAGAAGCCATGGATGACTGTGCTATACGCCACCACGTCGGGGGAGCAGCCACCTCCTACTTTCGCCATCATATGGAGCAGGTTGAGCGCCTGCTGACTCATGCCATTGTCGCATAAGCTCTTGAGAACAATGGAGTATGAGAAGGCATCAGGCACACAGCCGAGCTCAGACATCCTATGAAGCAGCACGTTCACAGCCTCATCCGTCCGTTTCGCGCGGCAGAGACACTTAAGGAGGGTGTTGGCGACGATCAGGTCAGCCTTCAGGCCCGTCCTGAGGAGGCGACCGAAGAAGGCTAGCCCTAGGTCCAGGCGATGCGCACGACAGCAGCAGTTCATGAGAATGCCGTACGTGAAGATTGTGGGCGGTGCCACCCGCGCGCCGGATTCGTCCCGGCAGACGTGGTTGAAGAGAGCGAGGGCGAGGGCGGGACCATCTCTGCAGGCTTCGGAGGCGGGCGCACGGGCGAGGGCGGCAAGGAAGCCGTTGAGGGAGCGCCCGGGGACCGGGGTGGCCTGCCGCAGCAATTCGTCGAACAGGTTGTGTGCGTCTTCCCAACTGAAATTCCCGGCGCGGACGCGCTCTGTGGCCGCGGCAAAGGCTTCGTGGGGAGACCAGGAGCGCGAGGGCGGCGAGGTGGAGGAGAAGAGGCGGCGGTGTTGGTGGAGGTGGAGGTGGATGCGGGACATCGGCGTGCTGGTGGTGCGGTACTGGTGGAGGCGGACGAGTGGCGGAGAGGGAGGCGGAGAACGGACGCCGGCTAGGTGCAGGAGGGGGAGGGGCGGCGACGGAGGCGGGTGCGGATGCCGCGGAGCATCGGCGTCGGGAGTTCGTACGGGAGCTTTTTTTCCTCCGATGACAGGAGTGGAGATGCGGATGCGGCGGAGCATCGGCCGTCGACTGGGGTTCGCACGGAGTGGCGAGAGCTTACTTTTCTTGGATAGCAGGAGTGGAGATAGCCGTGCAGTCACACAACTGAACTGAGACGAGCGTTCGCTAATTTCTGTCAATTGGCATGGGTCCCATCTCCCTGTCACAGAGTTTTCTAAAGAAACACGTTTAGGGTTTTTCAGTCTTTACTTTTTTTGAGGGAATAATCTTTACTATAGTAGGCTGGGCTTTGCAATGCTTAATAATAACAATTTCTATTTATAATACCTTGCTAGCAAAAGCTTTCTTTTTAATAATTCTAATATTTCAGTAGGTCCAAACATATTACACTCTCCAAGAGCGAACCTCTTGGTGCTCTCTCGCGACGTCCAGGTAGGATATCTACAGTGTTTAGCGATAGGGTAGAGGTAGAGCGGCGCGGCGCGATTGGTTGCTTGCCGTGGAACACCTGATTGGGAGGAATAGAAAACTTAAGAGGGAAGTAAAGAGACGCACGCAGCCTCACACGTAGAGTACACCATAGATTGGTAGCTACTTGATACTCCCTCCGTCCCATAATATGTTCGTTTTCCAAACTAACAAAGCTTGAAAAACATTCTTATATTATGGGACGAAGGCAGTACAAGATACAAGGTTTCAGAGGAAGATTTGGGGTTAGAGGAGAAGAACAAGAAGGGACCGAGAGCAGAGAGAAATAGGAAGGGGAATGGCATCAGTTGATTCTAACTTCTTAGTTGCCTACTCGGTTGCTCCCGTGGCCACATATAAGATTGATGTGACAAAGGTGTGCAAACGGAGGATGGGACAGTGGAGAACTTTAAAAAACATATTTCTACATTGAAAAAATCAATTCTTTTGCACATACACAAATACATATATAACACGTTCAAGGAAATTTTCATAACGAAATACTATCATACATGCCGTAGACAAAAAAACAAATACATACTTGACAATGGGCCATTTTTTGTTGTTGGGCCGGGATTTTTTTTTGGGGTGCAGTTTGCAACCATAATATTTCTGGATGAAATTTTACAAATTTTTCGCGAATGTGTATAAGTTTTCATTGATTTTTCTTTGTTTTTTAAAAACTTAGAAATCTATTTTTTAATCATTTGAAATAAAGTCCTCTGATGCCCCCGTCCACATGAACTTCGCACTAGTCGGCGTGATGGGAGCTCCTAGTTGGCGCTCTAAGCGCCACTTTCCTCAACCAGCGCCCGCAGCTCATCATGCGCCAGCTCCCGTGGGCCGGCCCACGAAAGGAGGTGATCGCTGGTTCGGGAGTCGCTCGTTTCCCATCTCACGGGATCCGCTAGTTTCAGGGCAGTTGGTCGTTTCCCATCTCGCAGTCAATGGTTGATCGGGTCAGTTGAGTTTTTTACAAATTCTTTTTTCAGAAACCCCCCTATCCCCAAAAATCACCAAATTCAAAAAAAGTTCACAAATTCGAAAAAATTTCATCTCTTTTGAAAAAATGTTCAGCAATTTTGAAGAATAGTTCATCAATTTTGGTAAAAGTTCATCGAATTTGAAAAAAGTTCATCAAATTTGAAAAAAATTCACTGAATTTGGAAAAAAGGTTCATCAAATTTTAAGAAAATTTCATTAAATTAGGAAAAAAAGTTCATCGAAATTAAAAAAAGTTCATTGAAAATTGAAAAAAGTTCATTGAAATTGAAAAAAGTTTAGTGAATTTGAAAAAAAGTTCACGATTTGAAAAATAGTTCATCAATTTGAAGAAAAAGTTCAAGAATTATAAAAAAACATCGAGGCAGGAAGAATAAAAATAAAAAACAAAAACAAAAACGAAAAACGATAAAGGAAAAAGGTAAAAGGACAGATGAAATAAGGAAAGAAGTAAAAGGATGCTACTGATCGCATCTTGCTGGGTGGCGCGGTGGTAGCTGCCTGTTAACTCGAAGGGAAAGGTTAAAAAAATGAGACCAACCCAAGGGCTAACCCTCGTTGGCATTTATTTATAGGAGAAACTCCACGAGCACCACGCGTTCAAGCCGGGACTTGAACTCGGGTGGGCTGGCAGCAACCTCAGCTGCCCAGCCAACGGGTCGACGCCCTGTCCTCACTCGAAGGGAAAGGTTACGGGTTCGATTCCCGTCGGGGGCGCTACCTTTTTTGCCTCTACAAAACGAAAAGGAACCAGGGTGAGATGGGCCTGTGATTTGACTAATCCTAGTACCTTTTTGAGAGAGAAGAGTAATACTTCGCTTTCACTCTATTAACAATTTACTTAACTATTAAATGAAAGCTAAGAGAGATTATACGGGTATGGCCTTAGATGATGATGAACCTGTGATTTGACTAATCCTAGTATCTTTTTGAGAGAGAAGGGTAATACTTCGCTTTCACTCTATTAACAATTTACTTAACTATTAAACGAAAGCTAAGTTTTTTTTTGACATCCGATGAAAGCTAAGTTTGATTAGTACATGACAGCAAAGTTTAACAAGTTTGCACAAAAACGATAACAAAACAAATGTTTAGAAGAATGAATCATGCATAGAAAAAATATATTTTGTTTTAGTGTTCAAAATGATAAAAGGCTGTTTCGATATATTGGAGTATATATATGCATACTGCTAGGACAAAACTTTAGAGATAAGAGTATATATTTAGTGCATTTTTATCTCCTAAATCATGCTGTAAGGGTACTTTTATCATAGTTCTTGATACACTGGGCATGCAGCCATACAAAAAGTATAAAGTAGCTAAATCATGCTCTCACCTGAAGGGGTTCTTGTCTACAAAATCCAACCACTCGGTGTTGCTGACTTGAAGAAGTTAATTCTCAACCTAATTTTTGTAATGTGCAAAAAATATCATCCTTACCTGAAAGAAGCTTCACCAACTTCAACGGTAGGTCCCACTACTTTTATGTCGTACGATAACTGGGATTTGCTCTGCTCTTTCTTGTCAGTTGTGAGGTACTGTACTAATAGCTCACCAACTTCAACAGTCCATTTTAACCAAGTTCATGCATGAGACGAGTTTGGTAGGTTTAGTCCAGACAAGGTTAAAGATGATCAATAGCCAGTGAACTAATTAACAGGAGTGGCAAATACGGAGTCACAGAAAAAAATGGTGGCATATCCATCATAACTTACTCCGTTATATACATCAAGATCGAAATCGAATATACATAGCAATGAATCCAAGATCACATTAGTAAACATATAAGATGCTATACAGGAAACTATTACTCCCTAAACTCATGCATCTGAACCTGAACACCCAGAGGATGATCCCAATTGAACCGGACCTGTGCTTCCATCAGACTGCCCTCAGCCTCAAAAATAGATTAGCAAGACGGTTAGACGATTGTATCCCGCCAGAAGATTCAAATCTGATATATCCATCATTCCGGGCTTGATACAGAACTCCAGAACATGGTCCTCGAGGAGAGATCCTCGCCTCAAAGTGCCCAAGTGATGAATCACCTCCAGTATGTGAGAAACAATATGCAGGTTCAGGGAGCGGGGCAATGAGCATCGAAAATTGCGGGCATTTACTCCTCCGTGTCTTCTGCAATCTCCGTAACTGATAAGATGTCGTCACGAGGATGAACCATTTCCACACCGACACTAGCTTCATCTCCCACTTTCCCGGCTGCAACCACGGTTGTGACTTGGATCCCAACCTGTCAGTGTCACCAGAAAGGGAATTGGGTAAGGCCCTCAAAATATGAGAAAGTGAGAGTGGTAATCTATATGTCCTTAAATATCCAGATATCATGAACAAACTAGCGGCGCACTTGGATACAAAAGATTACGGCTGTGACAGCCAACAATAACTCAATAGGGCAGGTCCAGGTTGACACCTTTTTACATAATTTTTATTCAATTGGAACTTCGGATATGTTTGGCTGCAATTAACAAGTGTTATTCTTTTTCTAAAAAATAGCAAGTTCAGTTATGCTTTAAATTGAACAGCTAAGCAAACTGATTAGCGTATACCATCCCACTTACGGGTTTACCCATTCCACAGCATGAAGGCTTTGGTGACCTTAGTCAAAAGTTAGAACCAGAAAAAAATAAAAGGGAAGAAAGATGGAACCGTGCCAGACTGCCAGTATTACTGATTTGCCTGAAATTAGCCAGGAACATGTAGGTTCTCGGAATCTACAGAAAAGCAATGAACGAAATTGGTTGATGTCCAGAGGAGCTGGTTCTGACCAGTGAACTTGCATAGACGGTCTTTTAACCAGACCAAGACCGGTGCCCATTCCAGGTGTCCTCAGTCGAACTGGCCGACTGGTCCAGTTTTTAAACTAGGGACATGATTACTGACTAACGCTCAGGGACTAAAGTTCTTGCTCATGATCCCAGAAAAAGTAAAAATGGTACTGCTATGCAGATATTGCACCAATAAACGAAAAATTATTGGATGAAGCATGTTGGCTTACATCCACCAAAAGCAAAGTCACCATGCGATCCTTAATGAACTTAAGTATCACCATGGCGACTTTGCTTGGATGCTCACCAGATATGAATTTTAGAAAACCTCATGTGCCTGCTTGGATGCTCATCAGCCTCTACAAAATCCCAAACCCCGAGAATCCACAGACGAAGGACGGGCCTACAAACTGCCTTAAATTGATATGCTTATCCAAATTGGATTCCTGAAATTCAAAGTTAATAACACCTTTCAAAATGAGCACTTGCAGTCCGGAAAGTGGCATTTAATCTTCTCAGTGACAAATGAACCTTCATGCATTCGCTGATGATGCTTAAAGTTCTTCTTTAGCTGTTTAGTGCCATAGACACCAGCTGTTTAGTGCCATAGACACCACACTGAGGTTATGGGCCTTGAGGCACTCCACATTACTAGAAGTCTTCATGCAGCTGGGTCCGTAACAGAAACATCAGCGTAATCCAACTTGACTGCATGATAAAATTAGAAACATCAACTTACAAGATTGAGACTGCTAGGCAATTCTAATTACACTTATGAAAAATAACTACGGAAATTTTATAGAAAATGAAAATCAATTTCTCATCATGTGATTCCTCATGTTTCCGTAACTTGGAAACATATTTAAGTCTTCCTACGGTTCTCTGTATAGATGAACTCTTTCTTGCTTCTACTTTGAGGGCCATGCTCGTGAATTTTGAACATGTCTCTGCATATTACCCGTGATACTGATCTTATGATTGCATTCTTCCACAGGGCATATAAATAGTTTTCCTTGATGAGTAAGGAAAGGGACTGTTTTACAGAGATTACAAAATTACAGGTAGCTAGTAGAACAAGATTGTGTACCTTTTCCGATGGCCATCCGAAGCAATTATTACCCCTAAAATTGTAACCAGTCGCGTTACACTAATTGTCTACCTTTCCTCGCACATCCAAGATGAAAAGATTCATAGACATGTCACTTTCATGTGATCCGGACACACCGGAAAATGAACTCAACTATAAAAGTAGGCAATTTGGTTTTGTTCTGGAAGGAGAGCTTTCGCAAGCAATAACAGAACTGTGCTTTCGAGGAGTTAGTCTCATATACAGCATATCAACTAGTCAACCAAATCCATCGAAAAAAATTGATACTTTGCTGGGAGCAACTTAATATCCTCCTGATGTTTCCCTTTCCTTGAAAAGAGGGACAACATCAATGAGGTAGTTGAAGCTTCAAGTGAGATACTCTTCCGATTAACTTTAGACAAATAATTTCCAGCCTTGGCTATCTCACCTTTTTCCAACAACATTCTGATGATATCATTTATAAGACGGGAACTGGGAATGATACCACTGTTGTCCATTGATGAAAACATATTGTCAGCATCTTCCACTGCTCCATCTTTTAGAAGATTTATTATCATTATGCTGTAAGTAGAAGCATTGGGTATCAAGCCACTGGGTGATATTGCAGCAAGCAAATCCTTAGCTTCTTCTCTTCTCCCAACCTTGTACATTGCATTAATCATGGTATTAAGTATTGCAATATCAAACTTCACATTCATTGCACCTAATTTCTGGAACAGAGCGATAGCTTCATCCGCACAAGTATCTACAAAGACCACCAAGTATTATAGTGTATGTGGAAATACTCACTGTTATTCCACTTTCGATCATCTCATGGAACATTTTCCTTGCAGTAACAGTGCTCCCAGAACGAAACAACCCATCCAGTATGATGTCATATGTTACAGTGTTAGGTTTAATTCTCTTATGCGGCATTTCTCTAAACAGAGCCAAACCATCATCGATCCTTTCGTTTGTACAATAGCCATTAACAAGTGTATTATATGTAACAACATCAGGCTCAACACCAACTACTTCCATGACATCAAGTACTTTGAATGCTTTATCCATCTTCCCAACTAAGCAATATCCGTCAATCAGTGAATTAAATGTAATGACATCAGGCCTCTCACCTATGCCTATAACCAAATCTAAGACATCATGTGCATCCATAACCCTTCCTTCTTTGCACAGACTGTTTATTACTGAATTGAAGAACACAATGTTAGGCCGAGGAATACCTCTGTTCATCATTTCAGAAACCAGCTGTGGCTTTAACCAAGCCACCATGCATAAAACAACCCTGAATTAGGGAGCGATAAACAGGTCTGTCCGGCTGTACTCCCATAGCAATCATCTCACCAAATTTGCCAATTGCATCAGCCAGCCTACCCACTCTACAAAGTGCAACTATTACAGTTGAATATGTGAACGCATCAGGACTCACTCCTTGTCGCCGCATTTGAGTAAATTTGAGCATAGCTTCATCCATTAATTCACATTTAGCATACGCACCGATTAATATGCTGAAAACATGGCAGTCGGCTGCAATGCCGTTCCTTTCCATTGAATTAAAGAGATCAATCATATCAGCAAAGCATCCTTCATTGGCATACCCATGAAGCAAAATACTGTATGAGACGATATCCGGCCTGTGGCCTTTGGCAGTCATGGCATCAGAAATTTCTGCAGCTTCTTTGCTTCTTCCATGCTTACAAAGGTAAGTCATTAAGGCGTTGCAAGTAAAAGTATCTGGTATAAGGCCCCGGCTTTTCATTTCTCTAAACAATTTAGCAGCCTCTTTCCACCTCCCAGATGTGGAATATCCATGGATCATGCAATTATATGTGACATTATTGGGTTGAACACCTTTGTTAACCATCTGCTGAAGCACTAGCTCTGCCTTGTCCATTGCTCTTGCCTTGCACAATGCATCAATGATTGAACTATATGTCCACACACTGGGCTCGACACCTTGCTGCATCATTTCATGGAACAGATTGCATGCCTTGCCTGTTTCGCCTTCCTTAAAGAAGCCATGGATGACCGTGCTATATGCCACCACGTTGGGGGAGCAGGCACCTCCTTCTTTCGCCATCATCTGGAGCAGGTCGAGCGCCCGCTGACTCATGCTATTGTCGCATAAGCTCTTCAGAACAATGGAGTATGAGAAGGCATTAGGCACACAGCCAAGCTCGGACATCCTATGAAGCAGCACGTTCACAGCCTCATCCGTCCGTTTCGCGTAGCAGAGGCACTTGAGGAAGGTGTTGGCGGTGATCTCATCTGTCTTCAGGCCTGTCCTGAGGAGGCGAGCGAAGAAGGCAAGACCTAGGTCCGGGCGAGACGCGCGGCAGCAGCAGTCCATGAGGATGTTGTACGTGTGGACTGTGAGAGGCGCCACCCGCGGGCCGGCTTGTTCTCGGCACACGCGGTTGAAGAGGGCGACGTCGAGGGCGGGACCATCTCTGATGCAGGCGGCAGAGGACGTAGCACGTGCGAGGGCGGCGAGGAAGCCGTTGAGGGGGCGCTCGGGGACCGGGGTGACCTGCCGCAGCAATTCGTCGAACAGGTGGTGTGCATCATCTTGGCTGAGCGTCCCGGCGCGGACACGCTCTGTGGCCGCGGCAAAGGCTGCGGTGGGAGACCAGGAGCGCGAGGGCGGCGAGGTGGAGGTGGAGGTGGAGGTGGAGCTGCGGCGGAGGACGCGGAGGCTTGACATGGGCGGTGGTGAAGGAGCGGCGGAGGCGGATGCGGGACAACGGAGATGTAAAGGAGGACGGGCGGCGGAGGCGGATGCGGGTTAGGTGCAGGATGGGGAGGAGCAACGGAGACGGAGGCGGAGGGATAGATGCAGGGGGATAGGATCAGCGGCGGTGGATGCGGATGCGGCGGGGCATCGGCGTCGGGAATGGCCGTGCGCAGTGGAGAGAGCTTTGCTACTTTCTGTCAGTTGGTACGCAGGCGGAGGTTTCTGCAGTCACACGGTTTCCATGCCCTCTTGTCATGCTTAATTACGATATCTTTGTTCTTTCTTTTCTAGAGTCTTATATTTTCTTTCCTTTCCATAACTCCATTTTTCATTTTCCTTTGTCCGACGAATCAGACCCATAAATCAGCGGATGCGACGAGGCTATGGCGCTAGTAGCAGTACCGAGGCTCCTCAAGCGGGTACTTGATGGGCTGCTCCGGCCCCGGCCACCTTGGACCCACGTCTCTTCATTGCCCATGGCTGGAGTCTCCTGCCGGGCAGCTCCGGCCTTCACGACCCAGCAGTTGCGTCCCTTTCAGCTCATCTGGCTCACCGACATCCCAACGGTTATGGCCACGACAACATGGATCTGTGTCCCTCCAGTCCCTGCTTACCGGCGTTGTTGATCGTCGTCGTCCCACCCTCTCATGGTTTGCTTTGCCGTCTGCCCTACCCTGTACGACCCAAAGCCCCCCTTTCGCCAGATCCAACGCTTGTGGGTCTGAAAGCGGTGCCACCCTCCGACGATAGGTGCAGCCCCGCCAACCCCCTTCTGTCATGGTGGCTCCGACCAGCGTTGGCTTCCTCATCTCCGACTCCAAGTACGGCGGCTATGGGATTGCTCAGCCTTAGGCCAAGGAGAAATCCTTGCTTGGCTTGTTGATGCTGGCAGCGGCGGCATCTGCGGATGTCGTTTCCCTTCTTGGAGGCGTTGTCAAGGCCCTCTGTTGCGTCCCTCTTCGAGCTCAGGGGAAACCCTAGGTCTGGTTCCTCCGGACCGGATGGCGACAACGTCTCGGTGTCGACTTTCTTCTTGAAGACGCTATCTTACTCGCTCACGGTGTTCTCGGTTTTGGCTTAGGCGGTGTTGGAATTCTTGCTGGTTCGACATTGTCATTTTTGGTTCGGGCTTGGTAGGTTTAGCTGTGGTGTATCCTCTATTTGTGTCGGGCATCCCTTATGTCTCTGCCCCTGGCACCATGTTCACGCCTGTGTGTTCGTGTCATGTGTTGTACCTCCTTTGTATTCATTATACTCCTCCTATCAATGCAATGATATGCAAGCTTTACGTATTCGCGAAAAAGTCACCAGCTCAGTTTTCTATTTTATTTTTGCTTTTCCCTTCATCTTTTTTGATCACACCGTCAATGTTTGTTTTCCTGTGCCGCCACCCTCCTAGATTTTTGCCGGATATCACGGGGTTGCGTGGGGAGGATGGATGACATCGGAATACAGTGAAGGCCACCCCACTTCGGGACATGAAGCTGGGTGGAGCAAAGCTCAACATCAAGAAGCTGGGAAGTAGGTCAGACGTGGACGACGTCATGGAGGTGCACAAAGAGGCCAGAGAGCGCTTGGGGGATGCTGAAGGTGGGTGATGTGGTGGTAGCGGCTGAGCTAGAGTATCGGGTGAGGTAGGGGTCCCTATTGGAAGTGTATTTTTTTTCCTATACCCTAAAAATTTGTAAGATAAGATTCAACAAATCAAACAACCCATGTGGAAATAATTCCTATAAAAATCAGTTAAACGAAAGATTTCAAGATACAACCATATCTCAGAAGGAAAAGGAAAACATACAACTACAGATTGGGGTTCCTTGTTACTTGAGCAAAAATAGCATTGTTCTTTTTTGGCACGACTTCCACCAATGTGATTTCGTGATGAAATTATGCGTGCACAATAAACATTTGTGAAAGTATGACATAAATAAAATTAAGAATTTTTTGAATTTTTTTTCTATTTTTCTATTTTCCTGTTCAACCCAGTGTAGAAAGGTACTTTCACTTCGGAATTCACATCTCATACAGCGGGAGGGCTTATTTGACAAAAAAAAGGACTTGCTAGACAATTGCCATCTTATCTGACACAGTTACATACTGTTTTTTGCCTATCTATTCCCTTTACCTGTACGTACATCCATCATATGTATAACAAAGAAAGGAGATACTCATAAGTTACTCAAAAAAAATACTCATAAAGCATGCCCGATACCAAAAAAAAAACTTGCTAGCATTTCTCCGATTCCTTCCAAGTTCTGGCAGGAGGAACGTCGTTCGCTTTCTTTCTTTCTCTCAAAGAAAGAAAGGCGATCTCCAGCCAGCAGGAGTCTTCACCGCCGCCGCCCTTCAGTGGCGACCTCGGTTGTCGGTGATGAGGGGGGTCGCCGGATTCACGCGTGTGGCTCGTATTTTACTCTCGTAGTTTATGTTTTTAGGTTGTCCATCGTCTCGGCTTCGGCGGCGGCAATGACGATGCTGAATAAAGTTTCTTCAGATCCTATTCTGACAAGGCAATCGGTCCTATGGTTGGGGATGGTTTTGGAAATTAGTTTGTTCAAATAAGGATGGCGTGGTGGCAGCGGCATCCCCGTGGTGGACCTATGTCCCCGGGCTCCGCCGTTGCGACTACGTTTGCTTCAGCACCGACGCGGAGCTTGGGAGGTAGTCCACAAGCGGATGCAGATTGTGGTCTGCAGATTGTGGTCTGCATCAACGGCATCTAGAAGGTGGTTGTCGTGGAATTGTCACGTCAGATGTCCTAGTGAAAGGACTTAGTCGTGAAGCCATCACAACTAGAAAGCTTAAAGGGGTTAATCGGGACAAAGGACACGAGGTTTATACTGGTTCGGCTCCTTACGGTGAAGGTAAAATCCAACGATCTACTTTTGAGTGGGATTGCTTATGTCTCGATAACCAGGGAGCGAATCGCTTGACCTAGCTCTCGAGTTGATGTTACTTGTCCTGAACCGCCGCTGGGTCGTTCCTTTATATACAGAGGTCGACGCCCAACGGCTTACAGAGTCCCGGCCGGCTCATAAACAGTGTCCGGCTCGGTCTCTTAACTATTCTTGCCTTACAATACAAGTCATGCACATATGGCGGTTTATCACTACGGGCCTTAAGTCGCCTCTGGGCTTTGGACCCTTAACTGAACCGCCATCTTTATCCTTAGTCATGGGCTTCAAGAATATTTGTAAGCATAACCCGGCCCCTCCTGGGCGGGTCATACTAATAATTATATCCCCAACATTAGGCCCCAGATTGATTTGGACTAGTTCATGTCAATCTTCAACACTTAAGAAAAGTCTTCCGACCTTATGAAATTTCCGTAACCTGCCATGACGTCATCCTCTGGATTTGTTGTAACCCGCCATGACATCACCTGCCATAAATGCATGTTTTTTGTTTTTTTTGTTCAATGTATCCCAACGGATCTTTATCTTGATGACCATCCTGAAAATCGAGGCGTCCTTGCAGTTGGATAATTTATGTTTTTGGCCTCCTCGTTTTTCGTGCTCTTTTAATGGTCCTTCCTTATAAATAGACCTGACTAGGTCTTCTTCATTCTTCCCTTTCTTCGTCTTCTTCCTCTCGCCCCCATCTGTCACTCAAGCTCCACCGCCGCCACCGCAGCGCACCTCGTCTCCGTCAACCTTGGCCGCTGCATCGACCTGAACTTGATCAGAGACGGCGCCGCCCTTCCGCAACAAATCTACTGCTGTAAGTTTTCCCCTTTCTGCACCATAGATCCATGCTAGGGTTAGTCGAGTTCTCTGTACAGTTCAGAGTTCATCCCAGTTCTTCGCGTTTTCTTCTGCCATAGCTCTTTTCGATCCAACAGTAGCGTAGATCTCGTGCGGTAACTATTCCGCATCCACTTTAGGCACTAGCAGATCTTCTTTCTTTGTAAAGAATCCACATTAGAACACATAAACTTCTCTGTACCATGTTTTTAGGTCTAGAAAATTTTCTTTTCTGAACGTCCATTTGATCCAAAATAATAGTTGCAGCTTGTGAAACCTGTTTATGCAACACTTAGGCAAAAATCTGCACTTATTAGATTCATCCAGCCATGGCGACTCTGATCACCGGCATTTAAAGAGGCAATGCTTAATTTATACTTTGACCACCCACGGCGGTTTAAACAGTTCAGACGGCTTATACAGCCTATGGCGGCTTAAATGATCTTGACATAATTATCCTTATACCAGTAGACCCCTTCATAAGCCGCCATCTTGAATATGAACTGTATTGTTTTTCCTGCCCGGCTTAAATTTGAACCGGCCCTTTTTTACTTTGTCTTAGGCTTTCATCACAATGGCACCAAAAGCACCTACTTCCTACAACTGGGTCAAATCCATTGTCACAGATAGCACCCTTGACAACTTTGTGAAGACCGGCTATCTGCCGAAGAAAGAAATCATGTCCTATCGTGCTCCTGACCCGGAGGAGGAATTTCCTCAGCCCAAAGAGGGAGAAGTTATTGTTTTCACGGATCATATGAACCGGGGTTCTCTCCTCCTGGCTCAAAATTCTTCAGAGATGTGTTGCACTTCTTTGATCTTCACCCACAAGACATCGGACCCAATTCCGTGTCTAACATCTGCAACTTCCAAGTATTTAGTGAAGTATATCTTGGAGAAGAACCCAATATTTTGCTCTTCAGAGAGCTATTCTATTTGAACCGCCAGAATGAGTGCGCCAGCGGTCAGAGCTTAGAACTTGGTGGTGTCTCGATCCAATGTCGTAGGGACGTAATTTTTCCTTATGCCAACCTGCCGAGTCATCCAAAAGACTGGAATAAGACATGGTTTTACTGCCAAGACACCTCTCCGGCTGGTGAAAACCCTCTGCCCAGCTTTCGTGCTCTTTGTCTTGGGCCCAACCACCAGTTGCCTGACAAGATTACAACCGCCAAACGGAAAACACTTGCCCCCACTTTAGCCAAGATCAAAGCTCTTCTGGGGAACGGGTTAACTGGCATCGACTTGGTCCGGGTTTGGCTTGCCTGGCGAGTCATTCCGTTGAGCCTCCGCCCCGGCTTGATGTGTACCTACACGGGTGGAAAGGACGACCCTCTGCGGCACAGCCCTAACGACTTACCTGAGGATGTCATCAATGATATGACGAAGTCCCTTTTGAACGAGAGCCTGGCAGATTGTGGTAAAGTGGGCTTAGCCCCCTTCTGCAAAGCTAACCCGGCTCCAAAGGTAAACCGCCCCTCCGAACAAATTACTTTAGTTTTTCGATGTTTTATCCACACTCATACCTTTGCTAATTCTCGCAGGTGGGTGACAAATTCTGGAAGGTCAAATATGACCATGAGGCTGCCAAGAAAGCCAGGAAGGAGAAGAAAGCTGCCAGGAAAGAGGCTGCCAAGAAGAAGGGCAAGAAAGCCACCGCCTCCGACTTGCTTCAGCTAGAAGATTCTTCTGAGTCGGAGGTAGCCCTTGACTCTCTTGGCTCCTTTTTTAAGCATCTTATTGACACTGATTATCAGCAGGAGGACACAGGAGCCAGCCGTAACAAGGCTGAGGAGGTCACTATCATTTCCTCCGACTCTGAGTCTTTGTGAAGACAGAAAATCCGCAGAGTAACCCAGAAAGTAAGATTTTCACATCCCTTAGCTTATCAAGATCCTCAATTTCTTTTGAAGCGACAGATTCATGAGAGCCGGAAGCAGACCCGGACTAGCAAGGACGCGGAGCTCTCCTCCGGCTTGCCAAACACCCCAAAGAAGCGCCAGACCGAGGTCACCTCTGATTTGACTTCCTTATATCCTTTGGCGGGTCTCACTCGCCAACCTCTCAATTCTTCTGATTTGGATTATCAGGAAACTTCCCCTTCCTCTGGCGACTCAATGCAGTCCACCCTGCCGGCTTCTAAAACCGCACCAGGGTAATGATAACCTGCTTATTCGATATTCATTTCAATCCATTGCATATGTATTAACCTTTTGATTTGATACAGTGGACAAGCCAAACCCAGCAAACGGGTCAAGAAGAGCAAGCCGGCTGAAGATACGGTCGTGACCGAGCCAGTACTTACAACAGCCGTGCCTGAATCATCAACTCATAAGCCGCCACCCGAGCCAGCTCAAGACATACCAACTTCAACTGCTGACCTACCTGCTGAGAGAGCCGTTGATGGCTCAGAAAACCCGGAAGCTCCTAACCCGGTTAGGATGGATGATCCTCAAGACACTGACGTTGAGATCACCAGAACCGGCTTTGCTGAACCGGGAAGGCCAATCATGCTGGCCAAGTGTTCCGCCAAGGAGGAACTTCTGGATCACCGCCGGGTCAAGCTTGACGTTGCTGACTATGCTCACATGAGTATTGGAGACATCTTTTCTAGCTACATGAGCCAAGTGCATAGCAGCCAGAACCTCGAGATTGACATGGTGAAACAGATGCACCAAAAATTTGAGGTACAACCCCTTTCTCTGCATTCATTTATCTTTACTATGCCAGCCCCCAAGTCTATTGCTTATGATGAATATGCTGTAGACTTAGAAATAGATTTAATGACATCACTAGCATAGATGGATAAAGCATGGAAAAAACTCGGCTTACTTCGTAGTCCCCAAGGGACGGCTTAACCAACATGGTTGAACCAGTCCTTCATATGATTATAAAATGAAATACTTACAAAGTTTTGAACAGCAATATGCATTAGCCCCCAAGTGACAAGTATTATTGTTTGCAAAGTGCTTGGGACTTACTGTCATGAACCGCCATTTTAAGTAAAATTCTTTAGTAGACATTAGCCCCCAAGTGCCAATAATTATTGCTTGCAAAGTGCTTGGGACTTAATATTGCATCAAAATTGTCTTGATTTTGACCCTGTATTTGCATAGGCCACCACGAGTCAACTTGAATCAGAGGTGACTGACCTGAAGAACCGCCTTGAGTCCCAAGAGACAGAAACCCAAAGAGCCGACTCCAAGTTCAAATTCAACATTTCTGAACAAGAAAAACTGAAGAAAGAATTTGAAGCAGAAAAGAAGGTGAGGGAGTCCCGGACTAGGGGGTGTCCGAATAGCCGAACTATCATCATCGGCCGGACTCCAAGACTATGAAGATACAAGATTGAAGACTTCGTCCCATGTCCGGATGGGACTTTCCTTGGCGTGGAAGGCAAGCTTGGCGATACGGATATGTAGATCTCCTACCATTGTAACCGAATATGGGTAACCCTAGCCCTCTCCGGTGTCTATATAAACCGGATGGCTTTAGTCCGTAGGACGAACAACAATCATACCATAGGCTAGCTTCTAGGGTTTAGCCTCCTTGATCTCATGGTAGATCTACTCTTGTAACACACATCATCAATATTAATCAAGCAGGACGTAAGGTTTTACCTCCATCAAGAGGGCCCGAACCTGGGTAAAACATCGTGTCCCTCGTCTCCTGTTACCATCCGCCTAGACGCACAGTTCGGGACCCCCTACCCGAGATCCGCCGGTTTTGACACCGACATTGGTGCTTTCATTGAGAGTTCCTCTGTGCCGTCGCGATCAGGAAGGATGCCTTTTCCCGTCTTTAAAGACGGCACCATCGTCAAGGGGGCTTTGGCCGCCGGCCAAACTATCCGGCTAGGCGGTTTCCTTATGATCGCCTGTTCGGCCACCGCTCCAACAATGACCTCTCAGGTCATCAAAAACGATCTTCGCGTCAGCTCGGAATTCGCCGAGCAGTTAGATCCGATTGAGCTCTCCTATGTAAACGAGCTCTTGGATCGTATCGCCGCCCTGGGAGTCGCTACAGACTACGATCAGATTGGGCTTAAAACCGATTTGAGAGAAATTAACTCTCCCCAGGCTACCCACCGCATGGTTGTGGTAGAGGAACAATGTGGCAACTCTTCTTCTATGTTGAAAACCAACTATGTCCGGATTCCCGATCCCTCCATGCCGGATTCCCGCGAAGGGACAGACGCCAATCAAATACTAAACCTAGAGTCAGGCATCGGACTAGGTTCGTTGGAAAGTATCCAACAAACCAAGCTTCCAAATTCGGAAACCTCTTGGCCTTCGAGCCTCAGATCGGGCGGGGTTCCAAACTTAATTCCACCCACCACCCAAACATAAGCGATCTATCTCAAGTACGGCAAGAGCCCGACGAAACAGTACATCGTTACTGGGCCAGATTCCTCCTGGTTATGAACAGGATAAAGGACTGCCGTGAAGAAAGCGCGATTTCAATTTTCTGCAACAATTGCACGGACAAGGGAATCATAAACGCCATCAGTCATCGCGAAGTTACACGCTTCGCCGACCTTGCGACCATTGTACAAAAATACTATGCGATGGAGAGTGCCTGGAAAACCGAAACTAGGTTCTGGGACAATCCCGCCCTGAATACAACCCCAGTCCGAAATAAAAGAGTGCGTCATACTCAAGCACCTAGGTTAAAAACCAAAAAGTAAAAACCCCCTAAAGGGTACAGAACCGTACTAGAGGGATGGCTCAACGGACCCTGCAAAATCCACAGTACGGAGGGCGCCACTCCAACACATAGCCTTCGAGCATGTTGGATACTACGGCAGGTGGCCAAAAGTGGCGAAGGATTTTTAGCCCCGGACAACCAGCCCAGCAGTACCAGTATGGTATTAACAGTCTTCGAGACTTTCGCATCAAATAACATGCGAAAACAAACAATCCGCAGCCTCACCGAAGTCTACCAAGTAGCAACAGCAAATCCATGGAGCAACACGGCTATCACCTTCAATGCCAGCGACGAACCTAAATTCTGAACAGCCAGAGCACCAGCCGCATTGGTCCTCAGTCCAATAGTGGATGACTTTCGTCTTACCAAGGTACTCATGGATGGCGGCAGCGGATTAAACCTCATCTACGAAGAAACCCTTCAAAAAATGGAAATTGACTGGAGTCGCATTGAGCGAAGCAGCACAACCTTCAGGGGAATAATCCCCAGTCGAGAAGTACGCTGCACAGGAAAAATCATGCTAGATGTAGTGTTCGGCTCGCCGGACAACTACAGGTCTGAAGAGGTCACATTCCAAGTGGCCCCATTCGGCAGCGGATATCACACCTTGTTAGGGCGAGAGGCATTCACAATCTTCCAAGCTATACCCCATTACGGGTACATGAAGCTCAAGATGCCCGGACCCAATGGAATAATCACTCTTGCCAGTGATCCAGATACAGCACTCCGCGCTGAAAATAAGACAGCCGCACTAACCCTAGAGGCATTATCCGAAGCCTTAGCGGCAGATGAACTAACTGCGCTGCGCTCCATGGTGGATAGGGACGATGTGATACTCGATAAGAGGTCCAAATCCACCTCCTTTAAACCAGCAGACGAAATAGTCAAATTCCAGGTCCATCTAGCGGACCCCACAAAGACGGCCTCCATTGGGGCACAATTAAATCCTGATGTAGAAGCTGCACTACGAGAATTCCTTCGGGAAAATTGGGACATTTTCGCCTGGCACCCTTCAGACATGCCAGGAATCCCACGCAGGCTGGCAGAGCACAGCCTAAATATCCTAAAAGGATTCAAGCCAGTCAAACAGGCTCTTCGGCGATTTTCTGAACCGAAAAGACATGCAATGGGAGAGGAGCTAGCCAAACTCTTCGAAGCCGGATTCATCAGAGACATCAAACATCCGGACTGGCTAGCCAATCTAGTAATGGTACCAAAAAAGGACAAATCCTGGCGCCTTTGTGTCGATTTCAAAGACCTTAACAAGGCCTGCCCAAAGGACCCCTTCCCTCTCCCCCGCATCGACCAAATCATCAATGCTACCGTAGGGCACGATTCATTGTGCTTCCTCGACACATACTCCGGATACCATCAAATCAAGATGGCGTAAAAAGACCAGGCTGCAATAGCATTTATTACTCCATATGGACCATTCTGCTTCAACACAATGCCCTTCGGACTCAAAAACGCCGGCGCAACATATCAGCGCATGATTCAGACATGTCTGGCCACCCAGATAGGCAAAACAGTCGAGGCATACGTAGACGATGTGGTCGTCAAGACCAAACACGTCGAAACTCTAGTAGATGACTTGAGGGTGACATTTGACAACCTCCGAGCATATGACATTAAGCTCAACCTGGAAAAATGTGTTTTCGGCGTACCAGCCGGAAAGCTCTTGGGCTTCATTGTATCCGGTAGAGGAATTGAAGCAAACCCGGCCAAAATCCGAGCCCTGTCACAATTGGATATCCCAAAAGACCTCAAGCAAATTCAAAAGCTAACTGGATGCATGGCGGCTCTAAGCCGCTTCATCTCCCATTTGGGAGAAAAGGCACTGCCCCTCTATCGCCTCCTCTGGCGCACCAAACATTTCGAATGGACGGATGCTGCCACGGCCAGACTCGAGGAAATTAAAGCCATATTGGCAACAAATCTGGTCATGGCCGCGCCCAACCTGGGCGAACCAATGCTATTATATATCGCAGCAACACATCAAGTTGTCAGTGCGGTACTCGTCGTCGAACGAGAAACAGAAGGGCACAAATTACCTCTTCAAAAACCAGTGTACTACGTATCCACTGTCTTGACTCCATGCAAGTCCCGGTACCCACATTATCAAAAGATAGCGTATGCGGTGTTCATGGCATCCCGGAAGCTGCGACACTACTTTCAAGAGTGTTCCATAACGGTGGCCTCCAAAGTACCTCTCAACGATATTATAAACAATCGCGGCGCGACGGGCAGGATTGCAAAATGGGCCATCGAGCTCTTACCATTTGACATAACCTACAAACCACGGTGAGTTATAAAGTCGCAAGTCCTGGCCGACTTCGTCGCCGAATGGACCGAAGCTGAACTCTCTAAAGAGTACGGCGCATACTCCAATTGGATCATGCATTTCGACGGCTCCAAAATGTTGGCGGGCTTGGGGGCTGGCGTCGTCCTGACGTCCCCAACCGGAGACACAGTCCAATATGTACTTCAAATAATGTACATGGACTCCAACAATGCAGCCGAATACGAGGCCCTTCTACATGGCCTCCGGATGGCAATCTCCATGGGTATTCAACGCCTAGAGGTGCGCGAGGATTCGAACCTCGCAATATCCCAAATAAATGGAGACTTTGACGCCAAGGATCCGAAAATGGCAGCCTACTGTAACGCTGTGCTAAAAATGTCGGCCCGGTTTGAGGGACTCGAATTCCACCACATAGCCCGGGATAATAACCAGGCAGCAGACGTGTTAGCACGCATCGACGCAAAACGCGACGCCGTCCCTCCAAACATTTTCCTGGAGCGGCTCTTTAAGCCATCCGTATTATGGGAAGGGGAGTCCAGAAATAACAATCCGGAACAAACTGCATCACCTAACGCAGAACATTCCGACACAATCAGTGGCTCGGCCAATAAAATAACAGATTCGGCCCATGAAATACTGGCAGTAATTGCCCCGTGGACGGAACCATTCCTAGCCTACCTAATCCGGCAGGAACTCCCCGAAGACCAAAATGAGGCCCGCTGCATAGTTCGGCGATCTAAAGCCTACAAGGTCCATGAGGGAGAACTTTATAAGAAAAGCACAACCGGAGTCCTTCAAAGGTGTATCTCCGAAGAGGAAGGGCGAAATCTCCTGGCTGAAATTCATGCCGGACTCGGCGGGCACCACGCGGCAGCCCGGGCACTTGTAGGCAAGGCCTTCCGTACAAGATTTTATTGGCCGACAGCCCGGGCAGATGCTTAGGACTTAGTCCAACGATGCGTTGGTTGACAGCTCTTTGCTAATTAGAGCCACATGCCACCCACCACCCTCAAAACTATACCCATCACTTGGCCGTTCGCGGTCTGGGGGCTTGACATGGTTGGACCCCTTAAAGGGGGAATCCACAAGCACAAATACTTATTGGTCATGGTGGACAAATTCACCAAATGGATAGAGGCCAAGCCGGTTAAAACGGCAGAATCCGGACCTGTGATAGACTTCATATCCAGGGTAGTACACCGTTTTGGCGTCCCCCACAGCATCATCACTGATAACGGCACGAATTTCATGGCCGATGAGGTTAAACTCTGGTGCAAAAACATGGGCATCAAGCTCGACTACGCTTCGGTCTATCACCCTCAAACTAACGGTCAAGTGGAACGAGCAAATGGTCTAATCATGAGCGGCATCAAACCCAGATTAGTGCGGTCCCTCACGGAATCTAACACGCATTGGGTAGAGGAGCTAGACTCCGTACTCTGGGGGCTGCGGACCACGCCAAACCGCACAACTGGATTCACACCATTTTTCATGGTATACGGCGCTGAGGCAGTTTTGCCCTGCGACATAATTCATGACTCACCTCGCGTGCGCATGTACGAGGAAAGAGAAGCCGAGTTAGATCGGCAGGACAGTCTAGACGCTTTAGAGGAGGAGTGCGACGTGGCAAAATCCCGTTCCGCATTCTATCAACAGTAGGCTCGAAGATATCAAAGCAGAGAAGTACGGGCCAAAACTTACAACGTTGGCGAGCTAGTTCTACGCCTGCTGGACAAGAAAAAGGACAAACTTAAGCCCAAATGGGAAGGTCCCTTCATCATCGACCAAGTCCTTACCGGCGGTGCATACCGTCTATGCAACGCATCTGACAACCGACTCGAGCCAAACCCATGGAACGCAGCCCGTCTCCGAAGATTTTACGCCTAGTGCCGGACTCAGGGTTCGTCTCCTTCCTCTGTCCACCTTTCATATTTTTTGCTGTCCTTGTTTTCCCTCCTTTCTCCTCCCCTTTTCTTCAGCACAAACCTCTTGAGGGCTGATCTGTGCTTTGTTCGCATTTACTTGATGTGCTACTCGCACTCGTTATACCTGGGGGCTTCTTTAACAGAAGCTTATTTATATGGGCTTCATGCCCACCACATGTGTCACACTTCCGCATGTACCTTTTGATCACCATTATATGCATCGATATGACTTAAGTTTTGGCCAAGCCGGGTTGCCTGGCTCCTGTGCTTACCCCTACGTTCCTGATTGTTCGGCTAGGAGGTAAAGGGAGCACCTCTGCGATTGTTACTGCCGGGTCAGCCGGATGTGTACCTCAGACTGGGTGAAGCCGAAGGCTAGCATTCTTAAGGGAATATTCGGTCGGTGACCTGAAAGATGATTTATTACTTACCTATTTATCTGCCCCCAGATGCTTTCTCTGCTTTTTTCGCAGTCCAGACATGCACTTTAGGGCATGCCTCCCAGGGAAAGGAACCCTTAACGGAACTATTCTCCCTGGACGATGTTTCTTACTAACCATGTAATATAACATAGCTAGTTGGGCACTTGTCTGATAAAGCAATTATGACCCTACGCCTTGTCTCCATGCATACCCCGGTTCTTTTATAACCGTCAGGGTATTCGGACACACTCCGGACTGTTGGGTCCCGAGGTTGAAGCGAAACGGTCCGCAAAGGCAAACGATCTACAATCCGGCTAGAAGGCATTTTACATGTCATTTTTAAATTACATCGTCAAACTGACTAATTGTACTCCTCTTCAATCCCATCTAACAGGCTGTCTAATTTGCAGTCCTGTTGGGAATATTTTGCGGCCAGCTCTACTTGGCCGTACATCAAGCTCACTGGGATCTCCTTCCCATCATGCCACGCAGGTCCGACCTCGTCCATGTGGTTTGGGTCAGCCTTCGGGTACCGCATCTTCACCATGGCCCAGGCCTCCCTGGCACCTTGACGGCAGGCCGATATCTTCCACAGACGGAGACATCGCCGTACTCCCTGAAGCTTCTCAGCAAGCCCTCCAAGGCCCTCAGGTAGGGAGACGGAAGGCCATAAGGCCTGAACGACGCCACTCATCGCCTGCCGAACACGTTCAAGCAGTTGCACCAGCTCGGGAAGTTGGTCACCCGTGGAACCGGGCATTTCCTCCATAGGGCGACCTGTGAGCACACCTACAGACATATTTCTGTCAACCGACCTCCTCGCCGAACTCTTCTTTTCAAAAGAGTTTGCTCAAGCACTTACTATAGATGCCGCGACGAAGCCGCTGATTCTCCTTCAAGGAGCCAGACAGCTGGGCCCGAACACCTTTTAGCTCTTCTCCAAGCTGGGTGTGGGCATCTTGGAGTTTGTTCCTCTCCTGCTGCACCTTCGTAAGCACCCTCTCGCCGGCCTTCAACTAGCGCAGTAGCTGTTGCTTGTCCGGATCTTGTCCGGCGCTCTCTGCAATATTATTGTCAGATATACGCATCCACCGCATTTTGTTAACTACTTCTCTTTTCAAAATATGAATTACCAGAGGGGGTCTCCGTGGCTCCCCCGGCAACGGCTAGTGCGGCCTCAAGTTGGGCCTTGCACTCTTGAAGCTCCTGAGACAGGTGGGTATTCTTCTCAGTAAGATCCTGCATAACAAATGATCCTTAAATCAGTTAGTTTAACTATTTTAAGTCTCGGGGGCTACTGGCATATATAGCCATTAAAATTCCTTACCCGTATGTCCTTTACATACTGCTCCGTGGCTTTGGTTAAACCATCTTGAGCAGCACGGAGGTGTGCGTCTCCCGCATTAAAGGCATTTAACGCCTCAAGGGAGAAACACGCGTCATGAAGAACTGTCTGACGGCGCCTATGATTCATGGCGCTCTCCACCTCAGACCTGGTGGCGGACAACCTGTCGGCATCCTCCATTGGAGGAGCGTCCGGCTCACGCCTTGCGCTCGCCTCCCCTTCCGGACCAGGCGTTGGAGCCTGGCTGGCGGAGGCTTGGTGGGCACCCTCTCCGGACTTAGTCCGGTGAGCGCCTTTTCTCCTGGAAGAATCATGAGCATTAATATGCCTCCCAGGATTTTTTCCCTTAAAGGACAATGGTGCACCATACCTTTGCAGCGACGTTTTGATTCGCACCGCACTCCTCTTCCGCCTGCTGGGCCGAAATGACCTCGTTTGGTCAGTCGCCGCAGGCTCGGCTTCCTTCCGTGAAGGCACTGCCTGCCGAGCACCATTGGTGTGCGGTGGTCAGAAATAAGCATTAACAAAGCAACGGTGTCGGAACTTCGGTCGTACTCACCTGGGAAGCCGGACACAAGCCAGGGTAGTCAGCCGTAATGGCGACCAAAGCATTATCTATGCTGAGCTGGTGGAACACCCCGTCAATCAAATTCACCTTTATGTCCGGATCCTCTTCGGAAGCCGGATCAAGGGATCTTCCCGGGTCCTCGGGTTGTGGAGCCGGACTGTGTATGCCCTCCACATCCTGACGCAGTTCCTGCGTCAAAATCATAGAGTAAGGCATCTAACTTCAAAAGCACGGGTCGAATGAATAAACGTTCGCTTACCCAGCTCCGAGGGTTATTCATGGAGAACCCATTCAATGGGCTCGTCTGGAGAAAGTCTTCCTTCTCCCCCTTGTACAAGCCGGACATGATCTTCACCAGATCCGCGGCCGATCCTGGCCCCTTGCGGCCATGACAGGTGGCGTCGTTCTCCCTGTTGAAGTCCCACATGGGGTGGCCCCTATATTGGAGCGGCTGCACCCCTCGCATAATGCACGTGGCCATGATTCCAATCATGGTCAATCCGGAGTGGGCCAGTAGCCTAATCCGGCCCATTAGATAATGGACGCTCCCATCATCCTCCCGTTGAGGGCTCCGTGGGCGCCAACTCAGGCGTTTATTCAAGGGGGCATTGCTGAACTCCGGGAGGCCGATCCGAACTGGATCCGGAGAGGAGCGTCCTCCGTATAGAACCATTCCGAAGGCCAATCTTCGGACGCCTTCTTCAGGGTGCCGGATGGATATCCGGTCCCGGCGATGCGCCATATTTCGGCTCCGCCCACTTGATATATCAACCCCTCGTGAGAACGGGGCACACGGCAAAACAATCTCTTCCACAGTGCAAAATGGGGCTCGATGCCCAGGAACAGCTTGCAAAGAGCAACAAAGCCCGCGATGTGCAAAATGGAGGCAGGTGTAAGGTGGTGAAGCCGGAGTCCGTAGAACTCTAGGAGCCCCCGGAGAAACGGATGTATGGGAAATCCAAGTCCCCTTACTAAATAAGGGACAAAGCATACCCGCTCCCCTTTGGAGGGATTGGGAACGCTCTCCGCCTGCTTTCCACCCTGGAAGGTGGCCAGTCCGGCCCGAACCGGAACCATGAAGGCTGGGGCAAGATATCCCTCGGTTTGGAGTGCCACTAGCTCGCTGTGTGGAACTGAGCATCTCCCCCAATCTCCTGGCTTAGGGCTGGGAGCGCGAGAGGAGGAGCCACGTCGACTGTCCATGATAGAATGGATTTTTGTCAGAGGCGCTTCGATGAGTACTTGCGGAAGGAGGATGATGTGAGTTGGATCTAGATCCTCACCTCTCTTATAGGCGGCTCGTTCGCATGGCTGGGGGGAGAAATGTAAAAATACCCTACCTTTTCGCATTCATACGACACGTGGAAGAAGGCCATTATTGGGCGTAGAAGCCAAGGAGCGCAACATTTATGAGGAAGCCAGACACTATTCAATAGGAACATGAAGTTTGAAGGAGAACCCGCCTTGCAACGCCGAAGACCACATATGCGCCGGACTCGTCGTCATTGAAGCCTGGTTCGGGGGCTACTGAGGGAGTCCCGGACTAGGGGGTGTCCAGATAGCCGAACTATCATCATCGGCCGGACCCCAAGACTATGAAGATACAAGATTGAAGACTTCGTCCCGTGTCCGGATGGGACTTTCCTTGGCGTGGAAGGCAAGCTTGGCGATACAGATATGTAGATCTCCTACCATTGTAACTGACTCTGGGTAACCCTAGCCCTCTCCGGTGTCTATATAAACCGGATGGCTTTAGTCCGTAGGACGAACAACAATCATACCATAGGCTAGCTTCTAGGGTTTAGCCTCCTTGATCTCGTGGTAGATCTACTCTTGTAACATACATCATCAATATTAATCAAGCAGGACGTAGGGTTTTACCTCCATCAAGAGGGCCAAAACCTAGGTAAAACATCGTGTCCCTCGTCTCCTGTTACCATCCGCCTAGACGCACAGTTTGGGACCCCCTACCCAAGATCCGCCGGTTTCGACACCGACAGAAGGCCTGGGCTGATGAAAAAAATTGCATTGACTAACCGAGCTGAGAAGGCAGAGGCGGCTTTTGAAGAAGCAACCGGGGAATTAACCGGCTTAAAACGCCATGTCTCTCAAATGGTCTCGGCGATCTTTGGTAAGTCTCCCTAGAAGTGTTAAATACTTGGACCTTTCAATTGATCATATAATTGGAATTGACTCACCTGATCATGTTTATGCAGGCCCAGGAGTTCAAATCTTAATCAAAATATGATGATCAAGCTGAAGGCAGTTTATACACTGGTGGAGCAACTATACACCGGGTCTCAGCGTGCATTAGCAATGGTGGCTTTGTCAAATGAAGTGGCTACCCTCCTAGCAGAGGTATTGAAGAACCTTTCCGTGCAACCCCAACGATTGAACGAACTGAGGCGGGCTGCTGCAAGAGCCGGAGCGGTGAATGCTTTAAGCCGGGCCCAAGCTTGGCTACCGGAGTTAGACCCGGCCGACATTGCCACTAGCTATCCAAGCTTGAAGGAGGATGGTACTCCCTTTGAACAAGAAGACTTTACCGCTTGTGTAAAGGAGATACACCCTGTGGCCACCAAGATAGCTGACGAAGTGGATCTTACCAAGTACCAGGCGGGTTATGACACTGAAAACTGGAGAATTCCAATGCCTCACTATAAAGTGACCAGTCTGACCCCCCCACTCCGTAAGCATACCTTCGCCCCTGAAGTTGACCCGGCCGGACTAGTTGATGATGAAGCTGAATTTGAAGCTTTGAACAACATTGACTGGTCATCCTCAACCTTCCAGGAAAGGGGACAGGGCGAAGAAGCGAAGAAGGCTGACCCGGACGCTTTAGGCGAATCATGAGAGCTAGTCTGGCATGGCGGCTCATACCTGTGATGTGCTAAAAGACAATATGAATCATTTGGACTCGAGTAGTCATGTAATAGAAATAACTTTTATTTGGCCGTGCCATTGTGCACGTTTTGATGCTTAATGCCATTAAGCTACGGTGTTATATTCACCCGTGTTTACTTTTCATCTGCTTTCCGTATGTTTGACCAAACCTTTTAACTGTTCTGCACATGAAAACAAACCACAAGATCCCTTGGCGGCTTACCGCAAGGCGGGTCATAATAACTTGATATAAAAAAGAATCATAGATAAGCTTGTTGTAACATATAATGTTTAAAACACAACTATAATCTTATACCTGTGACCTTTTGAATTTGCACCGTCAGCTTGTATAACCCGGTCAGTAAGGGTGATAACCCAATCTTCGGACATCAATATTTCCGAAGGTATAATGATGCTCATATATTGGCGACTTATTAGCCAATATCAAGCAGGGTTAAAATTAACCATACTTGTACTTGTAAACCGTAGAAAAGTCTCAAGTCAAATAAAGGGTGCTTCCAAAGAAAAAAAAACTTAAACCAAAGAGAAATTTGAAAAATTCAAGGCTGCTGATTCGAATACGATCAGTAAACCGTTCCAGACACTACAAAAAAATACACTTCCGTGATGATACGTGTTTGTCACAGTAGGTCGCATTTTTTGTCATGCATGTACATCCATGACAATTTTATGACAGAATCAAGATAGTCATACCTGTGCTGACGTAGAAGTGTTCCATGACATTACCAAAATTATCATCACGGAAGTGTCCACTTCCATGACGATAAATCGTGCGTCACAGAAGTGCTTTCGTCAAGGGTGATGGACACGTGGCATCACCGTAACAGAACACCATTAAGCTATCGGGTCGGATTTTGGATCCGATAACCCGTTAACAGCCACGACCAATGCCGATTTTCCACGTGTAAAATTCTCATTGGCTGACGGATCCACGTGTCAGCTCCGCGTTGGCACAGGTGTCACTCATCCAATGGTCGAGATGGGCCTATGATATGTTGACATGTGGACCGGCCCAAAAGTGGCCCACAAAGTTTAAATGGGCTGGCCCAACCGAAGGCCGATAAGATTTAGCGGACCACAATGGGCCGGCCCAACTAAAGGCCCACAAAATTTAGCGGACCATAATGGGCCGGCCGAGCTAAAGGCCCACAAGATTTTGCGGACCACAATGGGCCGGCCCAGCTAAAGGCCCACAAGATTCTGTAGACCATAATGGGCCGGCCCAGCTAAAGGCCCAACATTCTCTATCAAATCGGCCCATCAACGGCTGGTCTAAACTTGTCATCAATGCAGCCAATGGTCACTTCTGGCCCGTTAACAGTCCGCTAAGTAATTGGGCCAAATTATGGCCCGGTGTATTTCCGGCCTCTTAAAGGTCCGGCTTCTTTTGGGCCCATTTACAGGCCATCAAAACTTTCGGCCTATAAACGACCGTGAAGGATTTGGGTCATATTCGGCCATGTCTGTCATTCGGCCTGTTAGAGTCCCACTATAGATTTGGGCCACTTTCGGCCTGTTGTCATTTTCGGCATGTTAACGCCGGACGTAAACCATGGGCCATATGTGGCCCAACGGCATATCGGGCCCATTAACGACCCATATAAAAATGATGATGATCTAGCCCGACCAAAGTTCCAGCCTGCTAAAGGCCCGTGTATTAGGTTAGCGCATTTACGGCCCGTCCGAATTTCGGCCTGTCAAATATCCGCATCATAAATGGGCCACCATTTCGGCCTGCTAAGTCCAGTGGGTTATTTGGCACAATCAGGGCCCAATCTCACTTTCGGTCTATTAAAGGCCCATGGTTTTTATGGGCTTGAGATATTGACACCTGTAAACGGCCTATTTTTATTGAGGGCCCAAATTATGTTTAGGCCTGTTAAAGGCCCACTATGGGCACAGGCCTACCAGAAAAATTTGAAAGCTTATGCTAATTTAAGCCCAAATATTTTTAGTGGGCTACATGCCAATTTCGGCCCGTAATCGTTTTTAGCCCAATTGGAATGGGCCCGACGAATGTTGGCATGTTGGGATCCTACGAAGCTTTCATCCGAATACATTACTAAGATAAACCTACACTATACAAAAATAGCGTCATAATTACTGCAGCCTGTGGCAGCATCATAAATGTTGTATCACAACAAAATAAATTCCAATCATACAACAAAAGGCCTGCTGGCATAAAGTTTACAGTCCTTCCAGATAAAAGCACCATCAGATGTATAGAAGCACAGATCATTTGACCTGAGTGCTAATGTTTCAGGCTGTAGAATCTGATGGAGCAGCACGATCTCCACCTTTTTTCCGCCATTGCTCTTCAACAACGAAGCGAATGTCTGATAGTCTGGTTTCAAAACAATTCATATCCTGACGACATTTCTCAACCACTATTCTTGTTTCCGAAACAACGTCCATTAGGGATTGGACTTGTGTCTGGAGCACATATATATCACTCTGTCTAGCATGAAGATTTTGTTCAGTAGGCGATTTGGACAAGGTTACCTTGACAACCAACCCAGAATTACGCAGGAAGGTGCTTTTTGCACTGTTAGTGGAGAGATACTGACGCACTGCAGCAAGAGGTGACATTGTGCCTGTAGTAGCCTCGTCACCTTCAGGTGGTTGTGGCTGTTCAATCATTTGTTCCATAGCTTCCTGAAAGTTTGAACTTGTAGATTAGTGTACCAGTGAGTTACTAATGAGACAAAAACAAACAAAGTAGGTTAAACGTTTATACATAACTTATTTTGGTGAACTATTGTAATACATTAGCATGTATTGTAGTGCCAACTACATAATAAAATCACTTTCGAAACATATGTCCATGTAGCATGCCTACTGTATTGTCTATTTCCTCACATTCATTGACATCTAAGGATAAAGAGACATGGTTTAAAGTAGGATGAACATAGTATGACATCATTCATATCATGGGCAAACAGATATAAAACAAACATGCTATTTTATCATTGTGTGCGCACGTGAACATAACAACTAGATTACAGATCAAGACCAAAAGAATATCCTTCATCTCTTTTAAACCATGTAAGGTGAAATGCTACGTTAAGACAACTGTGTATAAAAGTGAACAGAGTAACTAACATTGGCTGCAAACCAAGTAGTTAAATGAACACATCACAGTACCAGTCAGTTCAAGGAAGGAGGAGTAAGGACTTACAACAGCGGCTTGAACTGGTGTGCTCATGCCCTTCATCTTGCTGGTGTGGCAATCCTTGAAGATTTGCACTGCATTCGGTTCAGGTTCTTTTTGGTCCGCACGGGCTTTCCTCTGTATTTGGAACAAGTCAATATAGATACGATAATATGGCACAAAAAAAGAAGGAAGTAGCAGCTATTTACAAGAGCCTCGCAGTGTGCAATATAGCTACGAGATCCTGTTGTCTGTTGGAATTTCACTTTAGAACGGTTGGTTTTGTTCTTCAAATAGTTAGCCTAGAAGAAGATACACTTGTAAGGCACATACATAAATACAAGTTCAATATGTGGTCTGATCAAATACATATAGCCTACTTGATACTTTGGATCAGACCAGTGTTTAACGAGGGCTGTCCAGTCTTCATATGTAATATATTCCACTAGAGATGTTTGGGCGATTTCATTGTTAGCCTTGCCTTCAAAGTGAGATTTTCTAAGGTGGTACCGATAGTTTCGCAGAGCAGACTAAAAAACATGAGTTCATGCTTGTTTAGTTGCATCATCTTTCGGATCCAACTTGAACCTCATCTGTTGAAAAAGAATGTGAGTCTTATTAGGAGGAAGCTAGAAAGTATGGGACAGAGCAAGACAATATTACTAATTGCGATGAATAACATTACTTACGGATAAATGGTCAAGGAAGGTGTTAAACTGGGTATTGTCTTTCTCATTCCTGTACTGGATCCACGTTGGGAGGATACGCGCATGACACCTAACGGCAACAACTGCCTCTGATACTAACTTGGCTGACTCTGTAGCATCACGTGGCCTTTTCAAACCTGCCTCAAAATGGATCTCCATTCTTCCTCCTTTAGATTTTGTTAATCTATCAAGCATTATCCCTGATGTCTGTTTTCACTTGCGCCGTGGTGCTAGTTCAACAACGAATATGAAAAGTGTTAGTGTACATCAAACTGTGAGAGTACATATAAAGGAGCATGCAACTGCAACTTGACTCGGTCAGGTACCGTCTTGGTGTTGATGCTCATGAGGTTCATCTGATCTTGCCAAGTCCTGTTGTGTCAGCAGTGCTTCGGAAGTAGTGTTAGGCGTGAAGGCGGCTTGGGGACTGGCCAGTTCCGGAGCAAACAAACGAGTAACTGGTTGACATGCTGGTACAGTTGAAGCGGATGCTGCAGCTGGTGGATCAGGTGATACTGTGTTTGTAGATTTAGCCGGTGGCTTGGACCTTCTACTGCACTATAAGTACCAGCAGAATCTCGACGGCAGAACCTTTTCCGTTTCACCCGACGAGTAACAACACTCCCTACTATATTATTTTCCTTGCTCTTTTTTGACTTTGCATGTCAAGCTGTACCCACAACACAAAAGAATAAAATCACTCTTCAGAACTCATTGATGCATGATACAGACAAGCAATACTTTGATGTAAGACAACCGTATGAGGATGGAATATGTAAGAAAAACAGGATGGCATGACATATTCATAGCTACGATGTGCAAACTAAGTAGAAGGATTTTCAAGAAAATAGAAGTAATGCAAGCTAGACACCATATGAAAGATGCAACCAATATTACTCTGCCAAGTTAAAAGTGTCTTGTCATAAGTGGCAATTCGAAGAATTAGAAGCAGTACAACGTAGAAATCAATGCAAGATGCAACCACTATCAAACTGCCATGTTAAAAGCGTCCAATCATGAGTTACTGATGCGGGATACACAACAATAGTACTTTGATGTAAGAACATGGTATGATAGATAGATGCAGTGTATTCTAGACACAGAAAGCCATGTCATATGCACATGTATAACGTATAAACTCAGCAGGTGCAATTTAATCAAAATAGAAGAAATACAGGCTCGACAACATATGCAACATGAAACCAATTATCACACTGTCAACTTAGAGCAAGCACCTGCGATGGTGGAGTGCGGGAGATGAACTCATCATGTAGACTTGGGACTTCAACTTCATTAGCAGTAGCAGTGGCAAATCTAGAGAGTCTCTGTTTGCTCGGTGCGGAGTACCACCAACATCCCCTAACTTACTCTTTTCCTTCCTATTTTCTGATATTGCCTTATGAAGTCAAAACCACAATAAGATGAATAAAATTAGCTCTGCATAACTGGTTGATGCATGATACAGACGAACACTACTTTGATGTAAGGCAAGCATAGGATAGGAGGATGGAATATATACAAAAAAAGACAGCGTTTCATATTCACACGTACGATAGGAGGATGGAATATGTATGAAAAAACAGTAAGCGGAAGGCATTTCGACAAAATTAGAAGAAATGAAAGCTAGGCACCATATGAACATGCAACCAATATCACTCTATCAGGTAAAAAGTGTCTCGTCGTAAGTGCCATTTCAAGAAATTAGAAGCAGTACAAGCTAGAAGACAATGCAAGATGCAACCTACATGACAGTCCCAAGTTAAATGTGTCTTATGGGTAAGTGATCGTTGCAGGTATAAGTTGTAAGCTACGCAGATGCAATTCTACATAATCAGAAGCAATACAAACTAGACATCATACGGAAAACGCAACCACGTATAACAGTTCCAAGTAAGAGCAAGCACCTGTGATGGTGGAGTAGGGGAGATGTGCTCATCATGTACAAGTATGTTCTAGAAACAGGAACACGTGTCATATTCACAGGCATTATGTGTAAAGTAAGTAGATGCAATTCAAGTTAGAAGCAATACAAGCTAGACATCATACGCAACATGCAACCACATATAATAGTATCAAGTTAGATCAAGCACCTGTGATGGTGGAGTAGGGGAGATGTGCTCATCATCTACACATCTACGTTGACTATCCAGCCTTGTGTTGTCTTGCGAATCTTGTTGGGAGGATGGCGGAGTAGAATCTGTAGAGACCCCCTGTTTGAGTTGCTCCGAAGGACCACCATCATCCACTGCCGGACTAATTCCTTCAGCTGTAATGATTGTGCATTGTGAAGTCAAACCGATAAGAAAAAGGAATAAAATTCGCTCTTCAGAACTCATTCATGCATGATACTGACGAACACTACTCGGATGAAAGGCAAACACATGATGCGAGGATGGAATATGTATGAAAAACAGGATGGTGTGACATATTCACACCTATGATGTGGTAACTAAGCAGAAGGCATTTCAACAAATTAGAAGCACTGCAAGCTAGACACCATATGAAAGATGCAACCAATATCACTCTGCCAAGTTCAAACTGTATGGCGTTTCAACAAATTAGAAGCAGTATATGCTAGAAATCATATGCAAGACACAACCAATATCACAGTGGCGACTTAAAGGTGCCTTATCATAAGTGACTGATGCGGGATATGCAAGAATAGTAGTCTGATGTAGAAACAGGAACACATGTCATATTCACAGACATTATGTGTAAAGTAAGCAAATGCAATTCAACAAAGTTAGAAGCAATACAAGCTAGACATCATATGCAACATGCAACCACATGTAATAGTGCCAAGTTAGAGCAAGCACCTGTGATGGTGGAGTAGGGGAGATGTGCTCATCATCTACACAGCTACGTTGACTGTCTAGCCTTGCGTTGTCTTGCGAATCTTGTTGGGAGGATGGCAGAGTAGAATCTGTAGAGAACCTCCGTTTCAGTTGCTCGGAAGGACCACCATCATCCAATGCCTTGCCAATTTCCTTCATCTTTATTGATTTTGCATTGTGAGGTCATACCGACAAGAAAAAGGAATATCATTCGCTCTTCAGAACTCATTCATGCATGATACTGACGAACACTACTCTGATGAAAGGCAAAGTCATGATACGAGGATGGAATATGTACGAAAAAATGGACGGCTTGACATATTCACACCTATGATGTGGTAACTAAGCAGAAGGCACTTCAACAAATTAGAAACACTGCAAGACACCATATGGAAGGTGCAATCAATATCACTCTGCCAAGTTAAAACTGTCTCGTCATAGGTGGCGTTCATCAAACTAGAAGCAATACATGCTAGAAATCATATTCAAGACGCAAACCAATATCACACTGCCAACTTAAAGGTGTCCCATCATAAGTGACTGATGAAGGATACACAAGAAGAGTAGTTTCATGTAAGAACATGGTGTGATAGAAAAATATAGTATGTACCAAAAACAGGAAAGCGTGTCATATTCACATGTATCATGTGTAAGCTAAGCAGATGCAGTTTACACTAATTAGGAGCAATACGAGCTATACACCATATGCAACATGCAACCAGATATCACACTGCCAAGTTAGAGAAAGCACCTTGGATGGTGGAGTAGGGGAGCAGAGACTTGGACCATGTAATGCACTATCAGTACAAGGAGAATCGGTACAGATGCTCCGTTTACGTTGCTGTAGAGGACCACCATCATCGCCTTCCTTACTCTTTTCCTTCCTCTTTCTTGATTTTGCCTTGTCAAGTCAAACCCACAAGAAAAAGGAATAAAATTTGCTCTTCAGAACTTATTGATGCATGATACTGACGAACACTACTTTCATGTAAGGCAGCCGCATGGTAGGAGGATGGAATATGTATGAAAAACAGGACGGCGTGACATATTGACATGTATGATGTATAAAGAACTTGTTAGAATCGATGCAAGCTAGAAACCATATGAAAGATGAAACCAATATCACTCTGCCAAATTAAAAGGGTGCCCTAACAAATGTATTTGACCAAATTAGAAGCAATACATGGCAACAGGCTAGAAATAATATGCAATATGCAACGAATAAAGGTGACTCATCGTAAGTGATTGATGCAGGATACATAAGAGAGGTAGTTTCATGTAAGAACAAGGTTAACACATAGATGTAGTGTGTACCAAAAATAGGAAGGCATGTCATATTCACAGGTATAGTGTGTAAACTAAGCAGATGCAATTTACCCTAATTAGAAGCATTACAAGCTAGACACCGTATGCAACATGCAACCACATATCACACTGCGAAGTTGGAGCAAGCACCTGTGATGGTGGTGTAGGGGAAGTGCTGTCTTCAGGTACAGAGCAACGTTCAATATCTTAATTTAGGCTTGCTGTTTCTTGAGAATCATGTGGAGAGGATGAAATTGCATTCTTTATAAGAGTATTGCGTCTCATATTAACCCACGCGCGTGACTGTCTCATCATAAGCGATAGACGCAGGATAGACAAGAACAATAGTTTGATGTAAGAACATGGTGTGATAGGCAGATGTAGTATGTACCAAAAACAGGAAGGCGTGTCATATTCACATGTATAATGTGTAAGCTAAGGAGATGCAATTTTACAAATTAGGAGCATTGATGAGGGATACACAAGAGAAGTAGTTTGATGTAAGAACATGGTTAATAGAAAGACGTAGTATGTACCAAAAACAGGAAGGCATGTCATATTCACAGGTATAATGTGTTAACTAACGAGATGCAATTTACCCTAATTAGAAGCATTACAAGGTAGACACCATATGCAACATGCAACCACATATCACACTGCCAAGTAAGAGCAAGCACCTGCGATGGTGGTGTGGGGGAATTGCGGTGATCAACTAGAGAGCTACGTTGACTATCTTCATTTAGCCTTGCTATTTCTTGAGAATCATGTGGGGAGGATGACACTGCACTCTTTAAACGAGTAGGGCGTCTCACAGTAACCCACCCAGGTGACTGTCTCATCATAAGTGATTAACGAGGGATACAAAAGAGCATTAGTTTGATGTACGAACATGGTTAATAGACATATGTAGTATGTATCAAAAACAGGAAGGCATGTCATTATCAAAGGTATAATGTGTAAAGTAAGCAGATGCAATTTAACCAAATTGGAAGCAAAGCTAGACACCATATGCAACATGCAACCACATTTGACAGCACGAAGTTAAAGCAAGCACCTGGGATGGTTGTGTGTGGCAATTGAGATCATCAACTGCAGAGCTACATTTACTGTCTCCAACTGCTAACACTGCACCCATTAGAGCGCTGAAACACTTACTGCTTATCTTCGAATTACACTGGAGCGACTTCTGTCTTTTCTTTTCTGTATTCATCAACATTGCGTCAGAGTCTGAAATACCCATGCATAAAAAAACAATAGCGTGAGTATGGGTGAAGTGTGTGCACAATTAGTACAGTGTAAAGGTAGCAGATAGCAGGTTGGTGAGAAATAAATGACGGGAGACATATGATAGCTCTAAAACATGCATGGCACACTCAATTACTACAAGATTCTATGAAAATAACAGTCGACTGAAAGCAAATAGGTCAGTCCATTTTTTCTGCACCGTCCGATGTACAAAGAATGGGCAGATCGCCTTCATCTACCTCCATCCAGTCAGTGTTGACGATCTTCCTCGAAACGCCAGCGACCACCAGCCCAGTATTCCTCCCCTGCCTGCGCCCTCCCGTCGACCTCATGGCACCGCCCCCGGCCATCCATTAAAGCCCCGCCGACCTCTAGATCGGGCGCAAGCAGCTCCTGCGCCCCACACCCCTATGATAGACACCAATGCACCGCTTTCCCGGGGAACAGGCGGACTAGGTGCTCCGCACACCTAAGAGGGTGCTGCTTCTTTTAATTGCGGTTCGACTGACCCTGAATTGAAATCCAGGCGGGCTACTAACCTCTAGCAAAGGTGAAATAGTAAAAGGGAGGAAACCTTGTGCATTTAGTATCACGAAGAAGATGCAGTAAGAAGAGCTCAACTAGTTTCTTTCGTGGGATGAATACGGTGTGAGCGAAGACGTAAGATTTGCACGAATAAGGGAAGAGGAGTACCTCTTTCTGCTGGCAGTGTTGTGTCCTCCTTCTGTTTTTCCGACGATCTTGTTGTTCGCCGGAAACCAGAAGTTGTGGAGGATGATGCAACCTTGGACGAACCCATGGCCAAGTTGTTGAGTGTGGTGCGGTGGTCGTCTGTCGGCAGCGGGCAAGCAGATCCAAGGCGGCGAACGACGGCGTAGCGGGAACAGCTCCGGTGCGGTGGACGGTTGCGACAGTGGAGCCGCATCAGTGAGGCACATGACGGCGTGGTCCGAATGGTTCTGGTACGACGCACGTCGGCGTCGGCATCGTGGAGGCAGCTCTGCCTCGGCTTCAGTTGCTAAGTCCTTGAGGGCGTTGCGGTTGCGGTTGCGTTGGACGACGGCGTCGGGGTACCGGCTCCGACGTGATGGAGGAGGGCGGCGGTGGATTGGCCGCTATGGGGTGGAGGACGGAGGAGGCTGGGGTTTCACGGCAGGTGGAGAGGGTGTTTTCGCGCCCACGGAGTATGAATGGGGAAACGGAGGGAGGCGGGGAACTAAGGGGGAACAATGTTTCGGTTTGAGACGCGCTTGTTTGAAATTTGGGGAAAGTTACAAACTTTGCCCCCATCTAAAATTTCGGACATATTGCGGGTTGGGGGTAGGACAGTCATGTCAGGTGTCCCAAATGTGGGCGGGATAGATTTCGGCCAAGCGCATGGGTGTTTAGGCGCCCACGGCGTATGAATGCTTCTCGGAGGCGGTTGAGACTGGCGTCTTGGTGAAGTTACAAACCTACCCCGGTTTAGACCTTTGGACATCGGGCCAATAGGCTACACGGGCCAGAGTCAGGATAGTAATTTCCTACCACCAGAACATTAGTCTCGCGCGGTTTCGGGTGACCAGAGGCCTATTTGGCGCTTCGTTTAATATTTGGGAGAAGAAGCACTAACATTTTCGGTTCTCTTGAATTGAACTTTCAGGATTTGTCAAACTTCACAAATCTTTACTCTTGAAAATCCTAAAGCTACGATTATTTTGGAATGGAGGGGGTACATTTTAATATACATTGTACATGAGTATATATTAAAAAATATGCAACTTACCTCAGTTCATGCATGGTTCTAGGTATAATCTCCTTGGTTGCAAAAAAAGTTAGATATGCGTATGAATATATATAGCATGTTCAAACTCACAACAAAGATTGATGCCCCCTTTTATATCTGAGTTACAAATGCCATTATCTCGGGTTCAAATAGATGAATGCATTTCCTATGAATTCGAATCTTCGAAACCCCCTTCATGTTGAATTCGACATGTATTTTATTTCGTAACTAGCAATTTGGAATGTATCCATGCAAGTGACAAATGTATAAAGTGCTTCACACTAACAACATGGAGTGCACTAATTAATGTTTATATATGAATTGCAAAAGCATCCATTGCCTGTATTTCAAACCGCTCTCACTCTATGGATCGATAATATGAAATAAACACATGCACATTCTAGAATTCAATAGAGTATGGGTGTCTGATAGACCGATTTTTGTCCATATGCAATTTTGCAAAATTCATGATCTCATCCAAAAATAATAATGCCATTTATATTTTAATTTAATGCGTAGAACCGCCTTTTACACATAGATGCACTATGCCTCACCCCGTTCTCACAAACACGTTATATATCTCTCTATCTAACGCATAAGTGCAGACACTTTATATGCATCAACATTTCTCTTTCACACATGCTCACAATCTCTCTCAGGGTGTCGGGGTGTCTCACGCACATGCTCTCTCTATTTCTCTCTCTCTTTCTGACAACTATGTACCACTCTTTTCACTAATCTCAGTTGGAAAACACTATTTCTATCACATGCATATATACACATGCACGGTCTCTACTAGCCCTCTATATGCACATATATGTGCCTACGTGTCTCCCGCACGCACATTATCTTTAGGCCTCTCTCGCACACATTGCCTCCCCCCCCCCCCCGACACACCTCTCTAATAGTAGTTGGCAGATATGATTTCATCATATCATTCGGTAGGATATCCCTGGCTGTTAGGCTGGATGGTAATACGAGGCAAAGTTTTACCCTAGTTAGGATCGGATCCTTGCAGTTGAAGAAAGAGCCTACTCCTGGTACTGTATATTAGTGATAGGGGTGTGTACAAAGTACACGTGAATACCAGGCATTGTGCGTGTGTGTATACTATTGACGAACTAGCCCCCAAGCTTGTATAACATACTAAGGGCCTAGGGTTACAAATCATATATAGTCGGCTTATCACCAGTGGGGAGAGAGTCCTCCGCGACTCTGGTAGCTTCGTGTTGTACGCCGAGTCCTCCACATGGGTCTCCGTATAACATGTCTCGGTCGAACGTATATGTGGCGCAGGATGGAACCGACCCATGAGTCTTCATGTTGACCCACCACAACTAGAAATGATGTGCCCACCACACCACACACGCAATCGGCCACTAAGTAAATAAGCATATACAATAGTACAACGGTATCTAGCTCACGATACGTCTCCATATTTTGTTGATGACACTGACGGACTTTGCATTTGATGCGTGCTCCGTATTTTGTTGACGACACTTACGGTCATTGTATTTGAAGCGAAAGCATGATATGGTCACTGGACTTCAGAATAAGCTCATCACGGTCACCACATACATTTTTTCGTGCTAACCAACATGTGGTTGGATGGTTAGAGGATAGTGGTTTCTCGAGCCCACCAAGGTTAAAGTCCCGGTGCTCGCATTTATCTTGTGTTAATTTCAGTATTTTCCGGCGATGTACGTTCAGTGGGAGGAGACATTCCACTCGACTACGAGGCACCTATGGTGACTTCATAAAATCTCAAGATCATATATGCTGGCCCACTCTCTCGAAGGTGCTCATAGGGGTAGGGTTCGCGTGTGTGCGCTTATAGCGGTGAGTGCTTGTGCGTATATATGAGCCCTTGCGTCTGTACCATGTTAAACAAATATATGTCATGATTATACTATCACTGGCTCACCCGTACAACTCCGTATTTTGTTGATGACATAATCAATTGACCAGTCAAACCGTACAACTAGTGTTGCACCATCGGGGCGCGTAACCGTGGGGCCCACCTGTCAGCCCGTATACGAAAGAAAGAAATGGTAGTTTGAGTCTGTACCGTGTTAATAAAATAGGAGTACATTTTAGGGTGATCATACGGTCACTGGCTCACTATACAACTCCGTAATTTGTTTATAACACGATCAATTGACCAGTCAAATGGTCCACATTCAGCAGCGCACATTACCATAGGGCCCACCCATCAGCGCGTATATGAAGGACAGAAATGGTAATAAACTAGTGGTCGGTGGGTATTCGAAGTCGTGAGACCTCTGGTTGGCAGTCATCGGCAGTTGG
>NC_041381.1:69640760-69682683 GCF_002162155.2 Triticum dicoccoides
GGAGTTTGATGATAAACTAGAGGCCCTTGATTTCGTATCCAACGGCTAGAAAATCTAATGACCAGAGATGAAAAAGTCAGTCGACTGGCATGTAGCCTCATCCCGCACATACACATGCACGCACGCATGTAGGCGTGCAACACTGACACATACACATAACGTACACACGCACGCATGCTGGCGTGCAACACTGACACGTACACATGCACTCACGAACACACGCACGTACACCCATCCATGCAACACTGAAACGCACCCTTGCACACACGCAACACTCGCACGCCTGCATGCACACAGCACACGACGCAAGACACACGCTCAACCTATACGTGCATGCACCCTTTGTTAAGGACATGAATTGTTACGGGTATTAATCAATCTTATCTGTGATAAGCAGAACATTGATGTTTGCATCGGTCTTTATGAGTCACAATGTATCGAACGGGCTATCAACATAGTAGGCTTAACTACATGAAAAAGATGATGTCACACTCAATGAACAATCATCAGTTTATGAAATGCCCGCTTCTGACCACCCTGGCCCACCAAAGGTTCCTCTGGTGTGCGCTGCCTGTGTTGGGTCACTGACATGCAGGCCATGCACCCAAAGAACCCACACGTCAGTGGAAGAACGGCGCGGTGTCCTAGGTCAGAGTCGATGGCGCCACTCGCGGCATGCCTGGCTGAACACGCCTCCGTGCCGCATTCAAACGCCTCCATGAAACCCGCCCGTGTGGAAGCCGAGAAGCCCACTCTGGACACACGTCCGTTCATGACCGGGCCGGCGTTAAACGCAACTCCGGCCGAGCTCCTCCTGTCCGCCGTCTATTTAATCTCCTATTTAAACAAGGCCAAACGCCGGCCAAGAATCACACACCTCCGCCGCTCCCCTATCTCCTCCACCATTTTGTCCACTCTTACGATGGCTTATGAAGAGTAGTTATTCCGCATCCAAGCCGGCTGGGTAGCCCGCCGGATACGAGCTATGCAGCTTGCTGATCCACCTCCCTTCCCTCGCCCGACGGAGCCAGTTGCCGCCCCAAGCCGGCGCGTGGTTCAACAACTCGCCGCTCCAGGCCAGCTCGACGAGGAGTGGCGCACGGGCGTCGTTGCTGCCGTCCATGCCGCCACCTCGTACCGCGTCTCCCGTTTCTATGGCCAAGACTCCCATGCCGGCGGCCGCGCAATGCAAGCAGCGACAGAAGCCGGGTGCACGGAGAGCAACGAGTCGGTGGCCAGCGCCTCCGCGTCCGCCGCCATCATCGAGGAGGAGTAGAACATGGGAGGCCACCGCCGCTTGGGTCCCATGAAGGCCACCGCGGAAGCGACGCCGGCGTACACAGCAGGTGTATTGCCGGATCCTTTTGTTGCGAGGACCTTTGTAGACCCCGCATGGGCTCCACGAAAGAGGTCAATGTTAGGATGAACTCGAGCCAGTGCTGGCCATGGAGAAGTAGTGGCCAGTGATGAACTCGAACCGGTGCCGGACACCATCATCTTCGGCACCAGCCAATGATATTAGTTGGGCAGTGGGGAAGCGAGCCATCCTTTGCGCTGAAGCATATACCTACGGGGTCCTGGCAGTCCAGTGATCACGCTGCCGGACATGAGGAACACAAATCGATCGGCGGGCGACCATTTAGGCCAGGTATTACATACCTGTGCTGTCCAGAACTAGCACCGCGTAGTTCATTTGAATGTAATGAAATCTGTCATGTTTGTGTGAAAATACGGTATTTGATATGCTTTCCATCGTTGTTTATATGAAATATGAGTTTGTCTACGTGTTTGCGTGAATTTCCTCCGGTTGGTTGAGTTGCTGTCATAATGTGTGCGACTACGGTTGGATGGCGTAATTTGCGGGTTGCCGGTCGGTCTGCGGGCGGCTCGGCCGGTGTTGTTGGACAAAAAAACACAGGTCGTGCGAGCTCGTCTCCAACATGCGCGCTGGAGGATGCATGACAACATGAGCACCCGAGCCGTTCCTCGTTCATCGGTGGCAAAGGCACCGGTGGACAAAAGGGTCGCCAATATTTTGGCTACCCCAGGCAAGATCCAAACAATCCCTCCCAATAGATTCAAATCCCTCGTTCGCCGTGGAATTTTGCCATGTGTTGTTTTCATGGACTAGCAAGATGCCCGTGCATTGCACGGAACATCAAGATGCATTTTTTACAAACTCCCACATGCATGCAAGGGATAATTAATGTCCTCCTTTGCTAGTACCACGAGGCGAACACCATTAATATTGCATCGATTAGTGTTAGTGGCCTTGTATATCTGCAAATTGTAATTTTGATAGTGGCCCCTTGTATATAAAAATGGAGGGAGAAATATGAGAGATAAGGTGAGGAGGAGTGGGGCATGGTGTCGTGGTGGTGACTAGTGGTCGGACTGGCGGAGGCATGGGGATGGACGGTGCATTATGTCTAGGTTTGTATCTCTCTCACACACACCCATGTAGGTGGGGGACGTGCACGAAGAGAAGAGGTGCACGCACGGCGCACGTACTCCCGTCTCTTTCCCAACCACACCCGCGCGGGTACACGGTGGAGCTCATTTCTGTACGAAAAAGGCAGCCCACGTGGTAATTTTGCACGTGTACTGGTTGTCCACTTGGTCGAGGGAGGATCGTCTACCACGGGTGAACAAACAAATTGCGACTTGACGCGTTATGTTAAATTAAAAAAAGAGGCAAACCATGTGGGGCATACCTTAGAGGCAAGGCTCTATACACTGGAGTACTTTTGATGTGCCCCGTCAACTTGCAGAACAAGGAGAAACTTGCTTAGTACGCTGTCTCCCCCGCTCACGGGCGCGGTGGATCGCAGGATGAGGTGAAGCTTACTACTACTGTACACCTTTACGACCGCTCCCTCGCCCACGCGCGCGGTGGCTCGCAGCAGGAGGAGAAAATTTTACTACTCCCTCTGTTTACTCCTCGTCCCTACAACATACTTTGGTTAGTACTCCCTCTATTTACTTATACAAGGCCACAATAAAAAATACATTTTGCATCTATACAAGGCCACAAATAGTAATCGAGACAAAAGTTACTACTCCCTCCTTTCCAGTTTATGGCTCAATTTCAAAATCTCTGCAACCAAGGTAGATAGTGAGTGGTTGAATTAATTTCGTAGTTTTCACAATACGCTCGTTTTTCTCAAGAAGTTATGTTTACCGAGGCATTAATTAGAACGAATGCATGAATGACCACTAAATTTCCATGAACTTGTACATGCACTGGTTAGTTTCCTCTTGACACTGCTTGCATCGGGTGATCTAACACACCTCGAAATCCAACATGTAATGGTACTACTACTAGTATAGTAGAACTGAGACTTATCAAACGGAAAAACGAATGTTTTTTAGATGAGCCCTATAAACCCTAGTGGGTACATACTCCGTAAAAACAGATTTTTCCAAAACTAAGTCGCTCCCTTTCATGAATTATGTAGTATACTCCTCCGTCGACGCTCCCTTTCATGAATTCTGTACTTCCTGTCGCCGACATGTGGGACATATAGCAACCGGGTCGACGTGTCAAGCACCAAATAACAGTGCAGAACAGCAGGGGGGACACACCCCACTCGTACCGGCCCAGTAGTAGTAATGAGCAATGAGACGTCAAATCACAATGCCGCACCTTCCCAGACGGATGAAGCAACCATTATTTCACACTTTGGTTCGACATCATCTCAAACCACGTACTAGTATTGCTTCTGCCTCAAGAGGGACACGCGCATCGCCTTGGTACATCATGACACGTGGGACCACATGACAGGCCATGCTCCCCCACCGATCGCTCGGTAAAATCACCTCATTTTTACTATACTTCCTCCGGATCGGTTTACTACATGGCATGCATGTCGTTCTAGGTTGAGAATTTAACTGGCTATATATATATATATATATGTGTGATGAACAGTATGCCAGCCTTTTAAAAAATGTATACTTTTGTACAGTAGTACTTCGCTATCGATGGATTGCGCCATGGAGCAAAAATTGAAATTTTAAAATAGGTGGTACATATAGAGAGCACTCATTGCCAAATTATGCATATAGTACTATTAAAAAAGCTAGTACATGCTTAATTGGGGTGCTAAATTCTATTAAAGAAATACTAGTACTAGTATGTACATACTGAAGAGTTAAAGTAACGAGAAGAAATATAACATAGTTCTGCTGGGGGCTCAACACAACACACCCCTCAAATTAAAATAAGCACACCTGAAATTAAACTGTGCAAATAATCCGGTAGACACTGCATTAGAAGTTTAGAACCACCATGAGCAACGACACTGCCATCTTACTCGGAGTCCTCGTCCACGTCCTCGACTTCGTCCTTGTCCCTCTTCCTCTTGGCCGATACTTCTTTGCTTGAACCGCCAACTTGGCTGTTGCTCTTCATCCAACCCTTGTACATATTGAAACAAAGGTAGCCATCCATTGTAGCGTACTGGATGTGGTCTATATCTAGTACATTCCGCTGCCATGCATGACGATGAAACGTGTAATGAGGTTTCTCCAGTTTACCGTATGAAGGATGAACCATGGCTCCTGCCAGGGTCAGCATTGAAGGCTGACGAGAGGGCACCAACCGATTCTTCTGGAGGTCGAAGGGGTTGCCTACAACGAGGCCTATCCGACGCAGGACTTCTTTGTTGTTATTAATGTCTACAGTAACGAATTTGACTGTTTTGTCCTCGAGGAAGTTCTTAAAATCCTAGCACTCAACGTCGGCATGGCATATGTGGCAGACCAAGCAAACGTTATGTACGCAAACCTAGATCACGGCGGGCTTCTTCCTCTCTTCGTCCTTTAGATCCTTCTCTCGCCCCACGACTGTGGTGTACTCAACATCTAGCCCAGCGACCCACTCATCATGTGAGTTTTCGAACATGCGTCTGAAGCGAGAAAGGCATCCTTTCACCGTTGCGGAAGTACGGGTGTAGATGACGTCGAACTCATCTCCGGTGATGGTTCTAACCTTGTACTCACCGCCGATCAGGGAGATTTGGGACGCCATGGATTTGGGAGGAGGGTTAGGATTAGTGGAACTACCGTAATGTGAATGGACGGGACGACTAGGAGCGAACCGCCGTAATATTAAAGGACGTGCGGGGACGAGTAGGAGCGAACTGCCAGCGTGCGAACGACAGGGTAGTGGCTTTCCATTCTCCCATGATACGGGATTCCGAGAGCCCTTGGATCTGAGATCAAATGGTTGCATGGCGTGATTCTAGACCTATGGGTGAATATCCTATCCTGGAGGGTTATTCTTAAAATTTTCAGCAACTTAGCTGCGACCGTTTGATCTTAGATCCAAGGGCTGCCAGCAACCCGTATCATGGTCGCGCCTACCACGACCGTCGCGTCACTCGCGTGGTAGCGCCCTTGGAGATTTAACACGGTGCATTAGGCTATCTGATGTTGGCATGTCATACATAGTCATCACTTAGTCACTCATACTACAACAAGGTTGGCTATAAGGTTGGCTATAAGTGTTTTTTACTCCTCTCTATCTCTTTCTTCGTACTCCCTCCGTCCCATAATATAAGAACGCTTTTTACACTAGCTAGTGTAGTGTCAAAAACGTTCTTATATAATGGGACACAGGGAGTACTAGTATTTATTGCATTTGCCAAGGAGTGACCTCTTCCAATGAAATGGTGTTGCTAAGTTTGCTTCATTTAATTAGCTATAGACTCAAAATTGTCTTTTCACCTAGGTACACGTGCTTAGCACCATTTCTTCCTTGGGTCACCAAACTAGTCTCTCTCTTCTTGATTAACTTGCCACATCAGACTTTATGCCTATGTGGCAAGCTTAAGCACCTGTAGGAGGAAGTAAGTACAATAGTGCGCTTTACATGGCATTTTTGCATACGTGGAGGAAAGATAGGCAAGGAAAAAGTGGAGAAGTAGGCTCTCATGCAAGAGCCAACCTCTACTACTACATGGTGGAGCATTGGGAGAGGCACCTGTATGGAGGTGGTCAGGAATCGGGAGACTCACGCCGGTCATAGCGCCACAGTTAAAATGATAATGGCAAGTCAAATCACGGGGCCCCACCTGTCCAGCAGTAACTCGTTGTCAAATCACACAGCCCTACGTTTGCAGCAGCCTACTCCCTCGTCTTCTCGCGTCTCTGTCGAACCGACTAGGCGGAACTGCCCCGCCTACCGCGCAGGAAAAGCGCCGCCCTCGACTTTTAAATACAACTACTCCCTCCGTCTAGGTGAGTAAGTCATCTTAAGAAAACCAAATAATCCCAAAATACTAAGGCACAGTGCATTAACTTCTACCTCGTTTCTTGTTTCTTCACATATCAACCAATAAGAATCCAATGATATACTTTTTGTGACATAGTAACTCATATTTAGTTAGTCAAATGGATGACCTAGAACTACGTGCAAGCCCTATAAACCGAGACGCCTACAAATAAAAAACCGAGACGGAGAGGGTAGTTTAGCACGTATCTTTTTAGATCAATATAGTCGGGATTCACCAAGGAGCAAAACCAAGTGGTAGGCTACTCCTGTCGTGTTGGCGTAGCAACTCAAGCAGGGTCAGTCCGCACACGAAATGGAGACACACTTAACAGGACCCCTTTGGCAGACATGTGGCTCATCCAGCATCTTGTTCCACGTGTGATGCACCAAATTACAGTCCGGAGCAGCGGCTGGAATTGGAGGCACCCTGGTTGTAGCACCGCAGTAGTAGAAAATGAGCGATGAGGGGTCAAATCACAAAGCTCCCCCTTTCCCACATTAAGCTGGATGAACGAAGCAACCATCATTTCACTCTAGCGTGCAAGAGCATAGAGAAAAGAGAAAACAATGATGCGTGCGATAGCTACCTAGGGCACCCTAGGGTAGGGGTCTCCACTACAGATAATTTTTTTTGAAAGCGCCTCCACTACAAATCGGCTTCTCCCTTGTCCTCTTGAAGAAAACTGATGACGAGTGAGGCGGTAGGGTTTGTAGGAGTACTACAGTGTGCGGTGCCACGTCGTAGTAAACGGGTTCGAGTCGACGCCTTAAATATGTGTGGGCTGCTTGGTTTTACGGGAACAAGGCAGCATTTTGGGTTCGGGGACCAGTGGAGATATAGCACGTGCAAAAAATTGTGGACGTAGGTTCTACCGAAAGGCAATGATGCATGGGCCCTGCATTTTGATATACCAGGGGCCACGTGAAATTTGCTACTCTACTCAAAACTAGTAAGGTATACATGTATTGAACGCATGAGATTTCGAAACCAAATTATGAATAAATACACACTATAGCATGTAAAGCTTTGAGTCATATATGCATGATGTAGATGTTCGTTTAGTTCTTAAAGTTCATCTCATTCAAAATCAATTAGTTTTATAAAAATGTTAAGATTCATGGGGTTGTGCATTGTAAATCATAAAGTAAAAATAATAATAATGGCAATTCATTTAGAAAAAAATAATCAATTATGATACAGAAGATTCTAAAACAAAGGAGAAGTGCTTGTGTTTTGAGGTTTGTGCATTATGCTTAAGTTCAACCATGGAGTCTTCTAAATTGTACATGTGGCAGATCTGGTGGAATGTTGATGATATCCAACGGCCAGTAGTGCTCGGATTTGCCCATCTCTGCACTGTCGGGTTAGCTTCATCCAGCGACCATCTTTCAAAGTTATTGGCACACTATATAGTTCTTGTGCCATAGTTGCATGTTTTGGAAAAAAGCTACTAGTGGGTTGTACTATCTATTTAGGAATAGAAGATGTATACATGGAAGTTGTAGGGAAAGAGATGACATGGAGGATCTCAATTTCTATGAGTAGGGATTGGAAAAGAGATGTCATTTGGTTCACATCATAGGAACTTTTCTATTGAATCTAGAGATGACATATATCTCAATTCCTATGAGGAGGGATTAGTAAAGAGATGTAATTTGGTTCATATCATAGGAACTTTTCTATTGAATATACGCTAATGTTTATTTTCCTTTGAAATTAAGGGAGTATAGGAATCCATTCATATGAACCAAGTGGCTCTAAAGCTATAGAAATGATATTATGTTTATTTCCTCTGAAATGTAGAGTATATGAATCTATTCCTATGAACCAATTGGCTCTAAAGGAAAAAAATCCTATAAAAATCATATCATATAGAGTTCCTATGATATTCCTCGACACTAAAGGATGGTTGAAATTGCTGCGGGTGATACGATGGTCTTTCTTTGTAGACTCCTCACCCATCTTTATAGTTACCTCTCGAAGATGAATGAAATGATATATACAGGGTATTCTACATGTGCAATTTGGTACACGAAAACTCGGTAAAAGTTTGCGAGGTTCTAATTTTCAATAAAGCTATATGCACTGCATTTTGGAACGGAGGGAGCATACGGCAGTTGCTAACACTCACGTGGAAGATTTGTGTGTAGGAGGAGTGGCAGTTCTGTTAAATGACATGGCAAAACTGACACTGTCGGATGCCGATCTAACGGTTCTTACGGCGTTCGTCAGGAAAAGGCTTGTGGCGAACGTTTGTCGGATAATGATTTACGGACACATGCATTGCATTGATACGTGCCCCCCCTCTCTCACGCACACGCACCCTCACGAGTCACAACTCTCCTGAGTCCTCTCGTAGACTCGCACGTGGCACCCATCGTCTATCTGCAGGTAGACGTCATGCACATATGTGCTCTTCACACCCTACCCTCAGAACTTCTAAAAAACAAAAGACGGCGCGCACATTTTATTTTAGCTCACACGTCACACACTTATATTATTACTCTTGCGGCGAACGTTCTTTGGGCATAGTATATATTGTACTCTCATGAAGAGAAGCGGTGCACGCAAGCACTAGTTCTCTCACACCCACTCGCGGGTACACGTAGGAGCGCATTTTTTTGAAGCCGGTACAACAAAATCACCACACTATATATAAAAGCAGGAGCCTTAGCGCTTGATTTACTAGGGTTCCTCTCGTTCACTCTGTCATGCTCTCCAGATCTAAGCAAGACATAGGTGGCCACACTCTCTCTCTCAGCTCACGGCTGGTCACAAATCCGGCCGGACAACCTCGACCGGGGCAGGGGGTGTAGGTGCAGCGTTCACGCTGTCATCGACAGCGAGGGAGGAGACCAACGGCTGCCCGCGCGTCCCGATCAGCGGCCGTGCCGTTCTCTCTGAGAGAGCGCCGGCTCGGGAGGGCCTCCGACCCCTTCTTCCTCCCTGCGGTATTGTGGCCAAGATGCGGCCTCCCGACGCCGTCTTTGCCACATGCCGGCGACCTCAGGTATATATCCCTTCGAAACCTGCCTTGCTCTACTGCCCCAGCTCTTCCCCTTTCGTGTGGATCCTTTTCTACTTCCGTCCGCTGTTCCAAAGCCACCTAGACTTCTACTATTATTAGAAGTAAAGCTAGTTCATACAGTCAACTCAAAGCGTTGGTTCAAACAGGGAAGAAAGTGGGAAAGCTGTAGCATGAATCTAGGACTTGGTTCTAAGAGGAAACGGGGGAAAGTAGTAATATCTGTCACTGTTTAAATAACCGTATTTCATATTTGCGCAAACAGGGATGTCTGTCTCCATATCGTTTCGGGATGTCTATCTCTGTATCGTTTCTATCTGCGCAATCAAAAGCACACACCTTAGTTTTAGTACAGCTGCGCAAAATGAGATGGCTATCCCTCATTGCCGTCGTCTAACCTCCCGTCTTCAAGGTATCCCTACATTGGTAGTAACTAAGGTAGAATGACCAACGCAATCTAAAAGAAGCTAATTCGTACGTTTTACTTCCTGATTGCAGTGCAGGGACGAGCGAAAACAACTGCATCCTAGTCCGGAATGCACTTCCTACCCGTTCATCCATGGACCGAGGACTAGCTAGCACGGCTGCACGGTGGTTTTTTGGATAGGTGCGCGGACAAGAGGCATTGTGGTCTTCTTATTTCTGCAAATAGCGGAACTTAAATTTAGTGGAATGCACAAGAATTTCACCTGGTCAGTACACTGCATGGTTCAGTTCAGCATTCCAGCTGAGACCACAATTATAATTGGTTATTCTGGAATGAGAGAACCTAACCTTGGATGGTGGCAACAAGAAAAAACCAGAGTGAACTCCAGGAAATTTAAGCCTGCCGGGAGGCCCTTTGCTCAGAGAAGCCTTGCTTGTTTTTTCCTGATTTGTAAAGCTTCTCACAACTTTGTCTTTTGCTGTGAACTAGTATATGTTTGTTATGTTCTATGAATCATTGAGATGTATAAAACTGCTTAACTTATGCTTTTCAAGATTTTTATGAAGACGAGTTTAATGTGAGTGTTCCACATGAGCGCTGGACTAGCATTGAACGTTTGGAATTTATTACATTGTGGCCTCAATTAACTGCATGAACCACTGTAACAAGATACATAGTTGCTTATATGTCAGACAGCAGATTGTTGATTGTTAGCTGGTCGATAGCCTAGTGTTGAAGCGAGCTGAGCCAATGTGCCGTGTTTTGCACAACTGCTTACAAGTGGGGTAGCACCAACAGTGTTTACAAGTACTTATGTATACGTCGGCGCACGGTTCTCGAACAAGTGCTCTATTTCATCAAAACACACACTCACTACTAGGGAAAAGCCTATACACAGACGCTTACTAGTAGCGAGGGTTAAAAACCCTCGCTACTGCTACTTACTAGTAGCGCTGGTTTTTAAACCTCGCTACTACTAAGTTGATAGAAGTAGCGCGGGTTTTTAACCCTCGCTACTACTAAGCGGTCTCTACCGTGCCCCCCGGGACATGCCATAGTAGTAGCACGAGTTTTTAACCCTCGCTACTACTAAGTTGATAGCAGTAGCGTTGGTTTTTATCCCTCGCTACTACTAAGTGGTCTCTACCGTGCCCCTGGACCATGCCATAGTAGTAGCGATGGTTATAAACCCGCGCTACTACTAAGTTTTTACCCCTCGCTACTACTAATCGGTCTCAACCGTGCCTCTCGGGGACGAAAAGTTACATCCAAATTTAACAGGGGGAACCCCGTTAAACATTTTCAAAATCCTCAAAAACCTAACAGAAAAAAAGTTATAGGGCTTTTAAGATCTAGAGGCAAAAAAATTCAAAAAATTCAGTTTTTTAAATTTTTGTTAAATCTGGTCAAACTATGGTCAAACTAATTATTCAAGAATATTAGTGTTACTAAATAATTATTTCAGTTTTTTTGAACTTTGGTTAAATCTAGTCAAACTATGGTGAAACTGTGGTCAAACTGTGGTCAAACAATGGTCAAACTAATTATTCCAGAAATATTAGTGTTACTAAATATTAGTGTTATTTTTTAGAACAATAGTTTCAAACTCAAACAGTGAAATGTGTGACTTCATGCTCAAGCTAAATTCCTGAGGTTAATAGGATTGACATCTTACTATTGTCAGGAAAACAACAAGTGCAGACTTGGAAACGAGGGAGAATAGAACCCGGAAGTTAAGCATGCTCAGGCTCGAGTAGTGAGAGGATGGGTGACCGTCCGGGAAGTTAGATGATTTGGAATGATGAGGGGTGATTAGAGATTAGAGATTAAATTGAGCAGCGATGAGGGGTGATTAGATATTAAAATAATTCAGAATTTTGAAAATTAGGGGAAAAAATCGATTTTTTTTGAAAAAATTCAAAAAAAAATTCAGAGATTAGAGATTAGTAGTAGCGCGGGTTTTTACCCACGCTACTACTAACAGATGTAGTAGTAGCGCGGGTGGCACCCGCGCTACTGCTATAAGTTAGCTGTAGCGCCTTATTAGTAGCGCCGGCCCCCGCGCTACTAATAGGCCCAAAACCCGCGCTACTGCTAGGCTTTTCCCTAGTAGTGACTGCTCGTATGATAAACCGTGACAACTTATGTCTTACCATGCCATATTCATGAAAAAACTAGTGAGGATGCATCTGTTTTGGCAACAATTATGATGGTTAAATTGAGCAGCGATGAGGGGTGATTAGATATTAAAATAATTCAGAATTTTGAAAATTAGGGGAAAAATCGAATTTTTTTTCGAAAAAATTCAATTTTTTTTCCAGAGATTAGAGATTAGTAGTAGCGCGAGTTTTTACCCACGCTACTACTAACAGACATAGTAGTAGCGCGGGTGGCACCCGCGCTACTGCTATAAGTTAGCTGTAGCACCTTATTAGTAGCGTCGGCCCCCGCGCTACTAATAGGCCCAAAACCCACACTGCTGCTTGGCTTTTCCCTAGTAGTGACTGCTCGTATGATAAACCGTGACAACTTATGTCTTACCATGCCATATTCATGAAAAAACTAGTGAGGACGCATCTGTTTCGGCAACAATTACGATGGTTCTCACATGATTCACGGGCACACAAAAGTAGCAGCAGTTCCCATAGAAGGATTCAAACATAGTACTAGCCCCAGAGGGGTCGATAACAGGAAAGGTTCGGATAATTAGACACAATCCAAACTACTATTAAACACTAGCTGGGGCAACTATTTCATGCCTCGATCTAATTTGGGCTGGACACAAGACGGACCTTGCCATGAACATCATCAAGGACGTCCCGCAGCAGCTCAATCCTGTGAACCTTCATGAAGACAACCTTGTGGCCTTGCCACTGATAAACTTGTTTGTGGAGGCATGCCACGTCATCTTCCTACGTAAGCTTGACAAGAACAGTATGACTCACAAACGAAGGAGTAGCTTTGAACTTCTTGTGCTTCAGTACACCCTGGACAACACGCCTGACAACAGTGAGGCTAGAATACAACTCTTCATTGGTATAACCGCAAATGGCTTCCAGGATCCAACAGCCTAAGAACTCTGTTTTCCCAGTGCATATATTCAGGTCGTCCGGCTCATAGCGAGTGACATGCACAACAACACAATCCTTGTCTGCATCAGGGCTCTAATTGAAACAGAAACAAATTTTGAATTACTTTTCAGTATAAGAAACACAAGTTATTTAAACCACTATGTATAGCATGGCATCAAAGCTAATAAAATTTTGCATTATTAATCACCACATGCTTCCTTTTCTAAAAAAAATCACCACATACTTAGATGAAAAACCACAATCGAGATCGGCAAAGAAGGAAATCACCTTGGGCAGCTCAGCAGGGGGGGGGACACATCCTCGAAGGGGGAAAACTGCTCCTGCAGTGCCACGGGGGCTATAACCTCAAACGGGGCGTTGACCATCTCAGTAGTGGCCGTGAGCATATCTGGGGTCGGCTCGGTGGTTGCCTCCATCTTCTTGGAGCTCTCTGTCTCGTGGGGATCAGCCTCCCGCTTCTGCTCCAATATCGGCAGATCTTTGCTTGGTTCTCCTTGGTCCATCATGAAACTGACGAATACTAGGAGACCACTGAAAGGAAAACACAATCGCAATGACAATGAAACAAAAAAGAGAGTGAGGATCGGTTACTGCTTTGCAAAAGTTCTTTTTTTCTCTGAACGAAAATATACCAACATCACGGATGCGCTTACCTTCCCTTCGTTGGGAGAGAAGAACAGTGGCAGATGCGAGTGTTGCCTTTCTTGAAGACGGTGAGGGAGAAGGGGATTCAGCAAAGAGTGAAATGATGGTTGCTTCGTCGATCAAACTTAGACTGCGGGGAGGTGGGGTTTGGTGATACAACGGCTCGTTACTGCCGCGCTACGACCGGGGTGACTCTCCGCCTGCATACTGCCTTCTAATTTGGTGGATGGTATTTGGGCCCGCGAGCTGCATGGCCCGCATGTTGGTGAACAAAAGTATAACGACATTCAGTGGAGGGAGATGTTTCAATGACCTAGGAGGAGCCAGAAGCGGTAGAGTGTCTCCACTGTACTAGTAGTAATTGTTTTTCTGGGTAGTTGTAGAGTGTCTCCACTGTACTAGTAGTAATTGTTTCTCTGGGCCCAAGACAAAACAGCCAATCCACACTAGTAAATAGTAAAATCAATTCAAAAGGCGCTACCCACACCCAGCACACCGCTGTGACACTCCAAAAATTTTTATTTGGTTTTTATCAAAAACTTTGTGGTTTTTGAGGAGAGGCTATTTAAATTTTTTTTCTTTTTCAGAAAAAACCTTCCACTTAAAAACTTCCTTTGCCTTGGCAAGGATTTTATTTTTTCAAACTTTGGTGGTTGATCTTTTGAAAACTTCTTCTCTGTTGGTTCTCTCAATTTAATTTTTGAGTTTAAATTGTTTTCTTTTAAAATGAAGCTCTATGAAAATTTGGGGATTTTCATATCTTGGAACCACCCTTGACTTTGCATTGTTCCCATGTGGTAAAACCCTCCAAAATCTCCCCTACACCTTGTGATCAACCTAAGTTCTCTGTCCCAACTAATCCAAACAAGTTTTGGATTTTATTCTAATTATTTTCCCTCTCAAATCAATTCTGAATTTTTTTTGGAGCCTTAGTGATTTTCAAAGCAAGTACTCTTTTTCACTTGAGTTTTGACCTCACACCAACTCCCCTGGATAGTCCTTTGTACCCACAACTCAGAACCATCTTGATCCACTCCTTCTCTTTTCAAATTTTTCAAAATTCAGTCTCTGCAAGTTTGGACCAGATTTGCCAAATTTGATGAAATTCATATCTACACTACTCCAAAAATTCCACCAAAATTCAGGCAACCTATTTGAGCAATGAGAAGCCACTCCACCAAGTATCAGCTCAAGGAAAAATCCCTAGATGCCATTTTCATTCTGTCGAACACCTGAGCTACACTGTTCCTTTGCAAATTCAGTAAGTTCAGTCTTCAGTGTCGTCTTCGTCCGTCAGTTTCAGTCACGCGGCCACAGTGCCCTTGGCACGTTCCTCGCCGCCTCTTCCTCTTGTCCGAAGCTTCACACGCGTGCGTGGAGCCTACCTGGCGTCGGTAGCTCACTGGCCCGCCCTCGCCGGCGTCTTCTGCAGCGTCGGGACCTCCCGTGGCGGCCGACAGGAGACACACCACGGCAGAACGCCGTTCAGCGCCGCCCAAAGCCCCCTGGCTCTCCGCGTGGCCTCATGCACGCCAGCGCACGCCCGTGGCACAGCCACCGTGGCCGGCAAGCACGGGACGCGCTCTCCGCCGCCGACGGGCCCGCGCCATCCCCGTTCCGTCGAGCTCGCCCTTAACACCCAAACCCCGGCCAGTTTAGCACCAAAACAGACCCATTGAACCCCCGTGATGACGCTCGACCCCCTAACCACCCCGACCGAGCACTGCGCCACCGTAATCACTCGCCGGTGATCCTCGTTCACGGCAACCGCCTCGGACCGCCTATATAAAGGGGCCCCGAGCTCACTCTCGTGCACGCAGCATCACCACTCCTCACCAACACCCCGCCAGGCCACTAGGGGGACCTCGAGGAGGTCTTCTCCCCCAGCTCCGGCCGCCTCGCCCTGCCTCGGCCTCCAGCTCGATTCACTCTGGTGAGGCCATCTCCGGCGCCCAAACCTCGTCCGTAGCCCTCTTCCACACCTAGCACTCTAACCCCCTCGTCAATTTGAACCTTGCAGCCCTCTCCGGCGAGCTCCATCTTCGTCCGAACCACCGTCCGCCGGAGCAGGGGCCGCCGTCGACACAGTGCTCGCCGGCGACCACCACCACCACCAATCGACGCGGAATGGCGCCCTGAGCACGGAGGTACTCCCCGATCTCCCTGCCTCGCCGTGGATCTCCGCCGGCAACCACCGCGGCTCTCGGGCGCCGACGAGCTTCGTCCGCCCCGTTTGAATGTTTAAACCTGACAAGTGGGACCCCACTGTCAGCCTCTCTGCTCTCTCCTCTGAATCGTTTTCTGGAAGCGCCTTCGGGCAGAATGCGTTTTCTCTTTGGGCTGGCGTAGTTTCTGCCGAAGCGTTTTCTGTTTTTATAAACTAACCCCTGGAAATCTTCTGTTTCATTACAGATGAGTCCCTGGACAAAAACCTTTATAACTTTTAAACAGAAAAGTATTTTTGATTGATTCTTTTTCTGTTCTCTTTAAAATTTTGTCTAGTTTTTTATCAGATTTATTTGAAAAATATTTGGTATACTTTCTATGCACTCCTTGGTATTCACGATAGCGCATATATTTTCTTTATACCGTAGATACCGAAGGAGGTGACGGAGCCGCGAACTTCACCGAGCTAGGCTCCGACTACTCCAAACCAGGCAAGCATGTTTGAACTTTTGATATGATGAGTGTCTTGGCATGTTTTGCATTTAGTTAGTTCATGGCATGTCGAGAAGCATATCAATGAACGTTATTTTATGCGATAATGAGGTAAGTGAGTTCGATGATCCATAAGTGGATGGATGTGAGTATGAATGGCCATGTGTTGGCATGAGGATGGGTAAGATGGCAGTGTTGTAGCATGCCAGTCTTACGCCAGACTATGTGACTTCAGCGTCAAACCGTATCGGTCCAGTACCTCTCATTTCCTTCCATGTACTACCACATGTTTTCCGCAAGGAATATGGTTTAGTAAGTTGCAAACCGCTTTCATGGTACACACCAAAGAGGAGAGGCCGTGATGATGGTTCCATGGCCCTGGATTAAAGCCAGTCATCCGGTCAGGGGGCATGGGTGTTTCCGGTTGGGACCGAGAGGGGGGCACCCCTTAGAGCGCGCGTATATAAATTTGATCCCATGCTATTCGAGATTGTGATCTCCCCGTCTCAAAAGTTTTTCTTGGACGATGTCTAGGGTGATTCCTAGCATCGAGAGGTATGATGGGTGTGTACTGGTTAGCTGTGTTTTCTTCCGAAATACCGTAAATGGAACTAGTCCTTCGTGACTACGGAAATCCGTTGGCTGTGGGAATAATTTTGTACAAACTCTGCAGAGTCATATATCCCTCCAAATCATCTATTCCATGTCCAGATTCGTATTATCTTGTCCTAACAATGACAGTGTTGATGACAGAGACTCCGGTGTTTTGCATGAGTGATAATTCCGGTTAAATGATATTCCTGTGGATGGACTAACCCTTTTATTCTTATGAATTAAAAGTTTATTAGGATTATTATTTATCTGCCCATAAAAGCCCTTTCTATGATGTCGCCCTGACGTCCGACTGTGGCATTTCTTTTAAAGCCCTTTCTGTGATGTCGCCCCGACGTCCGACTGTGGCATTTCTTTTAAAGCCCTTTCTGTGATGTCGCCCCGACGTCCGATTGTGGCATTTCTTTTAAAGCCCTTTCTGTGATGTCGCCCCGACGTCCGACTGTGGCATCTTTTTTCTTATATTTATTTGTTCACCTTTCGAGGCGTCGCTTCAGACACCCGATCGGAAATTATTTATGTTCTGTTGAGATTTCAGGCGGACTACCGCCGTTTCCCTTTTACTTACCTTGTTATGATAATTTTGAATGAACATTGGTGAATATATTCATGACGCATCCATGCATGCATTTGTTATATCTTACGTCCGAACTGTCTTGCGAGTACTTTCAAAGTACTCACTGGCTTGTTGATTTGGCCAGATGCTGACGAAGGCGATTTCATGGATGAAGAGTTCGATAGCGAGTCCGACACTTAGAGGAGTCCCAGTCAGTCTCGTGCGACCCTGGATTTGGTCACTGTTTTATATCCGCTTCCGCTACCAAATAAATTCATCGAGCCTCACCTCGACGCTCGATGAGATGATAGACTTAGAGTCTTGTATTTCTCTCCCCGCTGTGTTTTTCCACCACCGCCCTATCCTCGAGTCAGTAGTATGTCTCCACACCACTGTGTCATGTCCGCCATTATGTATATTTATTGGCTTGCTTGTAATAATTTGGTTGAGCAACCGTAGTTCAACCCTGTAATATATTTTATGCTACTGGCTTATTGTATCAAGAAATTGTCTACCAGTGAGGAGAATTTCTCTCATACTGGACTCAAAAGATTGGTTTCTCAATAAATATTTTTATTGGAAAACCGGTCGTGAGAAGCTTGGTACCAAAGCCAGGCTGACTGTAGGAAGCCACTAGGTGCAATCGCTAATTGATTATTACCATGATAGAGCTAATTTATATTTTTGCAATTGTAGTCATTTTCTGTCAGTCAGCATAAATTTATGATCTGACCATGCAGAATTTTTGCCTACTTTTGTAGATGGCCGACAACAGCTGCGAGTCTCAGACCTTCGCCAACGTACCCGATGGGTTCGTCAAGCTTCTTTCTTTCATCGTGCAGGTCGCGATGGGGCCATCCGTGCGCCCAGTCTTCACACTCTGTCAGCACCGAGTCAACGACAGTCTGACCATGCACCAGGCCGCAGTGCAGTTCAAGGGAGGGCGTGGTGAGTTACGCCGCTTCCGGTTCATGGGAAGAGCAATGCCTACGGAGAGGCATGCTATGCAGATGGCAGCCCGCGAGGCGATAGCTCGTCTCAGGGATGTCCTTCCCGTGATGAAGACTCGTCGTTACCGTTATCTTCCGTGCCATGTGCCTTACACCTGTCACTACGCATACTCCTGCGCCAGAGGAGAACGAGACGAGGCTTTTGAGATGCTCATTGAGTATCTCCGGGCCCTGGAGGCAGCCTTCGACAACCTGGTGGACGACTTCGTAGCTACCCGCATGGACTCGGTCCATGGCTGTGCTGCCAACAGGAGGGAGCTCCTACCCATCGCTCCGCCACTGACTTTTGTCTCGTCATCAGCATCTTTTACGCCTGCTCGTCGCCTGCCTTCTACCGAAGAATTCAACCAAGTCATTGCACCCACTCCAGCGCGCACTGCACCAACCTTCGCGCCCACTCCTGTACGTGTTGCTCCGCCCCTGGCAACCGCTCCGTCCGCTCTGCGCAACACTACACGTATGGAGCCCATTAGCGAGGAGGAAGTCAAGTCCCCAACCTCGCTACGCCTCGCCCTCGGCAGGGCAAAGGAGGTCGTCAACATCTCCGCCTGAGTACGCTTAGCTGCCGTGTATTGTACCGCTTTGTAAGATATGTACATAGGTTGTGAGAAGTAGCCTGTTTGCGCATCATGTAGGATCTGGAGGAGTGCACTAGCCTAAATAACATGTCAGGATTATGTACGCATATCCTGAGTGATGTATTGTATAATTACCGCCCGCGTGTAAGATATGAAATGAGCAGTCCTTCTCCGTGCGCAAGTCGATTTGTTTTTCTTAAGTAAGCTTGGATATTTAATTATATCTGCCAACTTTATGCATTTATGGTTTTGTTTTGCGGCTCTTTCCGCTTTTCTTATGAGTTTTACAAAATATATCCCCAGAGTGAAAAATGTCTCGTCCTTGGACACGCTCCATGCCAACTCCACCAGAGGAAAATTATGATACACAACCCAACAACGAGTTCACTCAGGGACAGTCAAGCCAACAGGGCAGTGAATCGGCACTTTCACAAATGTGCCGCCTTTATGAGAAGAGTCAGCAACAACATCGGGAGATGATGAACCAAGTCATCAACATGGGAAATCACCATGGACAGTATCAACAGCATTCCAAGTTATCTGAGCTACAAAAGACACGTCCTCAAACATTTTCTCACACTGACAAGCCTCTTGAGGCCGAGGACTGGCTTCGAGATATGGAGAGGAAATTAATTATTGCAAAATGTTCAGATCTCGAGAAAGTACTATATGCTCCACACTATCTCACAGGAGCAGCCGCATCGTGGTGGGAGAATTTTCTGCACATGCATCGCAACGAAACTGACATAACCTGGGATGATTTCAAGGAAGGTTTCCGTGGTGCACATATTCCTAAGAGTATTATGAAAATCAAGAAGAGAGAATTCGATGACCTCAAACAAAGGAACATGACAGTGTCAGATTACAACAGTCAATTTACCCTATTATCCCGCTACGCCAATGAGGAACGTATGACTGAAATCAAGAAGATGGAGAAATTCCTTGACGGTCTGGCGCCCGCGCTTAAATGCCAACTGGTCGTGCACACTTTTCCTGATTTTAAAACACTGGTGGACAAAGCCATTACTCTGGAAAATGAGAGACGCAGTCTGGAAGATATCCGCAAACGAAAAAGGGACCAGACGAATCTCGCTCGCAATCACCGAAGCAAGACAGATTTTCAAAAGGGTGGGACACACAAATTCTCATCCAATGCCTCACGCCCAATCAAGAATTTTCATGCAAGGGACAAGGAATTCACCTATCGCCCCGGCGTTACTTGTTACGCTTGTGGAGAAGAAGGGCACTATGCCAAACAGTGCCCCAAGCCAAGGAGTTCAACCCCAAAGCTGAACAACGACGGCAATAATTCAGCACCCAAGCGAAACAATTTCAATCCCAACAATAACCACAGGAAGGGTCATCTGAACCACGTAACCAAAGAGGAGGCACAAAATGCTCCGGATATCGTACTCGGTACGTTTCCTGTCAACACAATACCTGCAATGGTTTTGTTTGATTCTGGAGCTTCTCACTCTTTCATTTCGAAAAGTTTTGCTTTGCAAAATAAAATTTCGATACTTCCTTTGGAGAAATCCATGATCATCAAGTCCCCTGGGATTCAGCAAGTTTCTCAGAATTACTGTCAGAATGTGGTCATTGAGTTCGAAGGATTGGCGTTTCACGCAAATCTTATTGTATTGGAAAATAAAGGACTGGATGTCATCCTAGGGATGGATTGGCTAACCACCAATAAAGGTTTTATCGACTGTTTCAACAGGACCGTGATTCTCACACACCACCAAGGGAAGACAATAAGAGTATCAGCCAAGGAAGGAAAGAGACCCCGGCAACCGAGATTAAATAAGGTGGATGTTTCTGAGCTAAACAAGGTTCCAGTAGTGTGTGAATTTCCAGATGTATTCCCTGAAGAGCTGCCAAGCATGCCACCAGACCGAGAAATAGAGTTCCGCATTGAGCTAGCACCAGGAACCGCCCCCATATACAAGAAACCATACAGAATGGCACCATCCGAGTTGGTTGAGTTGAAGAAGCAAATAAGGAATTACTGGAAAAAGGATACATTCGAGCCAGCTCCTCACCTTGGGGATCACCAATTTTATTCGCCAAAAAGAAGGATGGAACACTAAGATTGTGTATTGACTATCGAGCACTTAACATGGTCACAGTCAAAAACAAATACCCGATGCCAAGAATAAATGATTTATTTGATCAGCTCGCTCAGGCCAAAGTATTCTCAAAAATTGACTTAAGGTCAGGATACCATCAATTGAAGGTGCGAACGGAAGATATCCCCAAAACAGCCTTCACCTCCAGATATGGACTGTACGAGTTCACAGTGATGCCATTTGGATTAACTAACGCCCCAGCATATTTTGTTCACCTCATGAACAAAGTATTTATGAAGTTTATGGACAAGTTCGTCGTGGTATTCATCGACGATATTCTGGTATACTCCAAGACACCAGAAGAGCACGCAGAACATCTCAGGATTGTGCTAGGAGAGCTGAGAAAACACCAATTGTATGCCAAGTTCAGCAAGTGCGAATTTTGGCTAAGACAAGTAGGTTTTCTAGGCCACGTGCTGACTCAAGACGGTATCGCAGTGGACCCAGAGAAAGTTAAGGCCGTACTTGACTGGAAATCACCAGCCAGCGTAACGGACATACGGAGTTTCTTGGGAATGGAAGGATATTACCGCAGATTTATTGAAGGATTTTCCACCATAGCCAAGCCTATGACACAATTGCTCAAGAAAGATAAGAAGTTTGAGTGGACAGAAGCCTGCGAGAAAAGTTTCCAAGAGCTAAAGCGGAAATTAACAACAGCACCGGTATTAATTGTACCCGACATACACAAGAATTTTGAAGTATATTGTGACGCGTCCAGAAAGGGTCTCGGATGCGTGTTGATGCAAGAAGGCAAGGTTGTCGCCTACGCTTCAAGGCAACTTCGCAAGCATGAGGAAAATTATCCCACTCATGACTTAGAAATGGCAGCAGTTATTCATGCACTCAAGGAATGGAGGCATTTCTTACTTGGGAATCGATGTGAAATATATACGGACCACAAAAGTCTCAAATATATTTTCACGCAGCCAGAACTAAATTTACGGCAACGACGCTGGTTGGAATTGGTAAAGGATTATGATGTTGGGATCCATTACCATCCAGGGAAAGCAAATGTAGTGGCCGATGCCCTGAGTCGGAACCCCAGCTCCAACGGAAACTATCTGCACAGCTTGAAGCCCGAATTCCATCAAGAATTTGCCAAGCTCAACTTGATGATGGTAGCAGAAGGCACCATATCAAACTTGGAAATACGACCCAACCTTGTGGAGAAAATTAAAGAAGCTCAGCCCGGTCACCCCAGCATTGAAGGAATTAAAAGAAAGTTGAATATGGGCAAGGCCTCGAAATTCGTCATAGACAATGAAGGAATGTTATGGTACGGAGAAAGGCTATGCGTGCCAAACATAGAAGACCTTAAACAGCAAATTTTAGCTGAAGCACACACCACTCCATATTCGATCCACGCTGGAGGAACCAAAATGTATAAGGATATTCAGGAAAGATTTTGGTGGCACGGTATGAAGAGGGACATAGCCGCCTTCATTGCATGTTGCGACTCATGTCAACGCATAAAAGCTGAACATCAGAGACCAGCCGGACTACTGCAACCTAACAAAATACCTGAGTGGAAATGGGACGAAATAGGGATGGATTTTATTGTCGGACTACCTCGGTCACGACACGGGAATGATGCCATATGGGTCATCACTGACAGGTTGACCAAAGTGGCACACTTTATTCCAGTGAAGACAACCTACACCACTCAGAGGCTTGCCAGGATTTATCTTTCCCGCATAGTTTGTCTGCACGGTGTCCCGAAGACTATAATATCCGACAGAGGCACTCAGTTCATCTCAAGATTTTGGGAGCATTTACAACAGGCTCTGGGAACCCAACTAGCCTTCAGTACCGCATACCATCCACAGACTGATGGACAAACTGAATGCGTAAACCAAATTTTAGAAGACATGCTGAGAGCATGTGTCCTCACATATGGGACCAGTTGGGAAGAAAGCCTGCCATACGCCGAGTTCGCGTATAACAATAGCTACCAGGCCAGCCTACAAATGGCACCATTTGAGGCTTTGTATGGACGGAGATGTCGTACCCCGTTAAATTGGTCAGAGACCGGAGACAGCCGCATCTTCGGACCAGACATGCTCAGAGAAGCCGAGGAAAAGGTCAAGCTAATCAGAGACCGACTTAAGACCGCTCAAAGTCGACAGAAGAGTTATTATGATCAGAAACATCGTAGGGTCAGCTTCGAACCCGGTGAGTTCGTATACCTGAGAGTATCCCCTATGAGAGGATTGCAACGATTTAAGATTAAAGGAAAGTTAGCACCAAGATTCATTGGACCATTCTGCATAGTGGCACGAAGAGGCACTGTAGCCTACCAGCTAGACTTACCCGAGGAATTATCCGATGTCCACGACGTCTTCCATGTCTCGCAATTGAGGAAGTATGTAAGCAACCCAGAGAAACAAGTATCCCATGAAAACATTGATGTGCAGCCAGACCTCACTTATCGAGAACATCCCGTAAGAATATTAGAGGAATCTGAAAGGAGGACCCGACAGAAGACCATCAAGTTTTTCAAAGTCCAGTGGAGCAATCACACCGACAGTGAAGCAACTTGGGAAAGCGAGGATTTTCTTCGGACTGAGCATCCACACCTATTTAAGGATCAGCTGAAATCTCGGGGACGAGATTTTTCCTAAGGGGGTAGGTGTTGTGACACTCCAAAAAATTTTATTTGGTTTTTATCAAAAACTTTGTGGTTTTTGAGGAGAGGCTATTTAAATTTTTTTTCTTTTTCAGAAAAAACCTTCCACTTAAAAACTTCCTTTGCCTTGGCAAGGATTTTATTTTTTCAAACTTTGGTGGTTGATCTTTTGAAAACTTCTTCTCTGTTGGTTCTCTCAATTTAATTTTTGAGTTTAAATTGTTTTCTTTTAAAATGAAGCTCTATGAAAATTTGGGGATTTTCATATCTTGGAACCACCCTTGACTTTGCATTGTTCCCATGTGGTAAAACCCTCCAAAATCTCCCCTACACCTTGTGATCAACCTAAGTTCTCTGTCCCAACTAATCCAAACAAGTTTTGGATTTTATTCTAATTATTTTCCCTCTCAAATCAATTCTGAATTTTTTTTGGAGCCTTAGTGATTTTCAAAGCAAGTACTCTTTTTCACTTGAGTTTTGACCTCACACCAACTCCCCTGGATAGTCCTTTGTACCCACAACTCAGAACCATCTTGATCCACTCCTTCTCTTTTCAAATTTTTCAAAATTCAGTCTCTGCAAGTTTGGACCAGATTTGCCAAATTTGATGAAATTCATATCTACACTACTCCAAAAATTCCACCAAAATTCAGGCAACCTATTTGAGCAATGAGAAGCCACTCCACCAAGTATCAGCTCAAGGAAAAATCCCTAGATGCCATTTTCATTCTGTCGAACACCTGAGCTACACTGTTCCTTTGCAAATTCAGTAAGTTCAGTCTTCAGTGTCGTCTTCGTCCGTCAGTTTCAGTCACGCGGCCACAGTGCCCTTGGCACGTTCCTCGCCGCCTCTTCCTCTTGTCCGAAGCTTCACACGCGTGCGTGGAGCCTACCTGGCGTCGGTAGCTCACTGGCCCGCCCTCGCCAGCGTCTTCTGCAGCGTCGGGACCTCCCGTGGCGGCCGACAGGAGACACACCACGGCAGAACGCCGTTCAGCGCCGCCCAAAGCCCCCTGGCTCTCCGCGTGGCCTCATGCACGCCAGCGCACGCCCGTGGCACAGCCACCGTGGCCGGCAAGCACGGGACGCGCTCTCCGCCGCCGACGGGCCCGCGCCATCCCCGTTCCGTCGAGCTCGCCCTTAACACCCAAACCCCGGCCAGTTTAGCACCAAAACGGACCCATTGAACCCCCGTGATGACGCTCGACCCCCTAACCACCCCGACCGAGCACTGCGCCACCGTAATCACTCGCCGATGATCCTCGTTCACGGCAACCGCCTCGGACCGCCTATATAAAGGGGCCCCGAGCTCACTCTCGTGCACGCAGCATCACCACTCCTCACCAACACCCCGCCAGGCCACTAGGGGGACCTCGAGGAGGTCTTCTCCCCCAGCTCCGGCCGCCTCGCCCTGCCTCGGCCTCCAGCTCGATTCACTCTGGTGAGGCCATCTCCGGCGCCCAAACCTCGTCCGTAGCCCTCTTCCACACCTAGCACTCTAACCCCCTCGTCAATTTGAACCTTGCAGCCCTCTCCGGCGAGCTCCATCTTCGTCCGAACCACCGTCCGCCGGAGCAGGGGCCGTCGTCGACACAGTGCTCGCCGGCGACCACCACCACCACCAATCGACGCGGAATGGCGCCCTGAGCACGGAGGTACTCCCCGATCTCCCTGCCTCGTCGTGGATCGCCGCCGGCGACCACCGTGGCTCTCGGGCGCCGACGAGCTTCGTCCGCCCCGTTTGAATGTTTAAACCTGACAAGTGGGACCCCACCGCCAGCCTCTCTGCTCTCTCCTCTGAATCATTTTCTGGAAGCGCCTTCGGGCAGAATGCGTTTTCTCTTTGGGCTGGCGTAGTTTCTGCCGAAGCGTTTTCTGTTTTTATAAACTAACCCCTGGAAATCTTCTGTTTCATTACAGATGAGTCCCTGGACAAAAACCTTTATAACTTTTAAATAGAAAAGTATTTTTGATTGATTCTTCTTCTGTTATCTTTAAAATTTTGTCTAGTTTTTTATCAGATTTATTTGAAAAATATTTGGTATACTTTCTGTGCACTCCTTGGTATTCACGATAGCGCATATATTTTCTTTATACCGTAGATACCGAAGGAGGTTACGGAGCCGCGAACTTCACCGAGCTAGGCTCCGACTACTCCGAACCAGGCAAGCATGTTTGAACTTTTGATATGATGAGTGTCTTGGCATGTTTTGCATTTAGTTAGTTCATGGCATGTCGAGAAGCATATCGATGAACGTTATTTTATGCGATAATGAGGTAAGTGAGTTCGATGATCCATAAGTGGATGGATGTGAGTATGAATGGCCATGTGTTGGCATGAGGATGGGTAAGATGGCAGTGTTGTAGCATGCCAGTCTTACGCCAGACTATGTGACTTCAGCGTCAAACCGTATCGGTTCAGTACCTCTCATTTCCTTCCATGTACTACCACATGTTTTCCGCAAGGAATATGGTTTAGTAAGTTGCAAACCGCTTTCATGGTACACACCAAAGAGGAGAGGCCGTGATGATGGTTCCATGGCCCTGGATTAAAGCCAGTCATCCGGTCAGGGGGCATGGGTGTTTCCGGTTGGGACCGAGAGGGGGGCACCCCTTAGAGCGCGCGTATATAAATTTGATCCCATGCTATTCGAGATTGTGATCTCCCCGTCTCAAAAGTTTTTCTTGGACGATGTCTAGGGTGATTCCTAGCATTGAGAGGTATGATGGGTGTGTACTGGTTAGCTGTGTTTTCTTCCGAAATACCGTAAACTGAACTAGTCCTTCGTTACTACGGAAATCCGTTGGCTGTGGGAATAATTTTGTACAAACTCTGCAAAGTCATATATCCCTCCAAATCATCTATTCCATGTCCAGATTCGTATTATCTTGTCCTAACAATGATAGTGTTGATGACAGAGACTCCGGTGTTTCGCATGAGTGATAATTCCGGTTAAATGATATTCCTGTGGATGGACTAACCCTTTTATTCTTATGAATTAAAAGTTTATTATGATTATTATTTATCTGCCCATAAAAGCCCTTTCTGTGATGTCGCCCCGACGTCCGACTGTGGCATTTCTTTTAAAGCCCTTTCTGTGATGTCGCCCCGACGTCCGACTGTGGCATTTCTTTTAAAGCCCTTTCTGTGATGTCGCCCCGACGTCCGACTGTGGCATTTCTTTTAAAGCCCTTTCTGTGATGTCGCCCCGACGTCCGACGGTGGCATCTTTTTTCTTATATTTATTTGTTCACCTTTCGAGGCGTCGCTTCAAACACCCGATCGGAAATTATTTATGTTCTGTTGGGATTTCAGGCGGACTATCGCCGTTTCCCTTTTACTTACCTTGTTATGATAATTTTGAATGAACATTGGTGAATATATTCATGACGCATCCATGCATGCATTTGTTATATCTTACGTCCGAACTGTCTTGTGAGTACTTTCAAAGTACTCACTGGCTTGTTGATTTGGCCAGATGCTGACGAAGGCGATTTCATGGATGAAGAGTTCGATAGCGAGTCCGACACTTAGAGGAGTCCCAGTCAGTCTCGTGCGACCCTGGATTTGGTCACTGTTTTATATCCGCTTTCGCTACCAAATAAATTCATCGAGCCTCACCTCGACGCTCGATGAGATGATAGACTTAGAGTCTTGTATTTCTCTCCCCGCTGTGTTTTTCCACCACCGCCCTATCCTCGAGTCAGTAGTATGTCTCCACACCACTGTGTCATGTCCGCCATTATGTATATTTATTGGTGTGCTTGTAATAATTTGGTTGAGCAACCGTAGTTCAACCCTGTAATATATTTTATGCTACTGGCTTATTGTATCAAGAAATTGTCTACCAGTGAGGAGAATTTCTCTCATACTGGACTCAAAAGATTGGTTTCTCAATAAATATTTTTATTGGAAAACCGGTCGTGACAACCGCCCCGCCCCCCTCCCCCCCAAAAAAACCTGGGTGCTCTTCTTCCTCCTTGCTCCCACCCACCTCACGTCAGCTCGCTCCACTCGTACCCCCAAGTTCCTCACCTCACTCCTACAGAAAACCCCAGCTCCCCTTCTTCCTCACTCCTATAGAAAACCCCTAGCTCCCCTTCTTCTTCGCTCGCACTACAAATAGGCTCGTCATTCGTTACTCTGCTCAAATCCGTGAGCGCGACGCGACACCCTCGAGGAAAATGGAGTCGGCTGACCCCAGCGCCAAGAAGATGAGGCTCCCGCCAGCGGCGACGCCTGTTATAGATCCCGCACCCGGCAGCACGGGGAGAAGCGGCGACCCCGCCCCAACCGGATCCCAAGAACCCGTAGAATCTCGGGTGGACCGCATCAGCGATCTCCCGGACGCCGTCCTTGGGGAGATCATCTCGCTTATCCCCACCAAGGATTGCTGCCGCACCCAAGTCCTCTCAATTTGGTGGCGCCCTCTATGGCGCGCCGTGCCCCCTTAATCTCGACTGTCGTCAGCTATCTCTCTTCAATGATTTTGAAATCCCCAGAGCCATCATCTCCTCCCACCAGGGCTCCGTTCAAAGCCTCTGCATCCCGTCATGCTACCTGAGCAAGCATACCATGCCCTGCACGGTGGACGCCTGGCTGAAATCCCCTGAATTCACAGAACTACAGCTGCTTGAGTTGTACTATTCCCCTGGAAATCACATACCACGTATCGAACGCCATGAACTTGTGCCCTCAGCACCGATGTCCATCTCGCGGTTTTCCTCCTCTCTCCACACCGCCACCTTTGCACTGTGCTACCTACCAGATAATCTGGTACTAAACCTTCGACTCCCATTTCTCAAGAATCTTTCACTTGTGCGGGTTCGTATATCGGAGGCCTCATTGCACAACATCATCCACTCCAGTTGCCCTGCGCTGGAGTGCTTGGTGCTTGTTTTCACAGTTAGAATCGGTTGTCTCCAAATAAAGTCGCCTAACCTTGTAAGAATTGGAATTTCTTTTGACGGAAGGCAGATCATCATCCAAGATGCCCCTTCACTTCAAAGGTTGATCCTTGATTCTAGTTATTCTCCGTTGCAAATAACCATCCTCTCTGCGCCTAAACTGGAGACCTTGGGTGTAATACATGATCTCTGTGCTCATTTCAATATGGTGTTTGGCTCCATAGTTCTTAAGGTACTTTATATTATCATCTACACTTGTAACCATAAGTTGCATTTTAAATTTCTGCGCATAATTTATATATCATCTTGGAGTACACATTTTGTACTAATATTATGTTCTATGCTCAATGAAGAGTTTCTCCATGGATGGCCTATCAGTGGTGCTGGATTTTGTCAAGATCTTATATATCCAAATGAATAGTTTTGATCTGAACAAGATTATTGGCTTGCTGCAATGCTTTCCATGTCTGGAGAAGTTGTATATAAAGGTGATAATTTCACGCACATTGGAAGCCCGCATATAGTGTACTAGAATTAACCGTTCGGCTGTTGCTCTTTCGACACTCTTCGTTTAGACCTTAACTGTTTTCAATCTTCATGTCTATTTAGGCAACAGGACAGGGTAAGAAAGTTATAACCAATCGGTGGATTCGTAAGCATCGGGATTTTTTCACTTCTCATGAGATTCGATTGAAGACAATAACGCTAGAACGATATGTAGCCAACCATGCAAACACAAGATTTGTTACATTCTTCCTGCTGAATGCGAGGTTACTATTGTCCATCAGGCTTAAGTTTATCAGCAGCATGGTTTTGACGGATGGGTATGTCGAAGAGCAAAAAAAGGAGTTTCAGGTGGGCAAAAGAGCTTCTGAATGTGCCGGGCTTCTATTTACAACATATTGTGGTCATAATCCAGTAAATTTTACGACCCAGGATATTCATTCTATGGACCTGACCGATCCATTTGACTGTGATTGCCGAAAACAGTGCTGGAGTTAGATGTTGTTGCTCTTTTCAATCTGGTTTTTTTGTAAACCAGATGAACAATCAACCCTCGTGCTTTCGTACAGTTTGTAAGCTGGAGTTAGATGTTCCTGCCCTTTTCAACTCGGCTGTGACTGTCATATTTCTTTGAAACAAGGCAAATGGCTTGCCATTCGTTTAATTTAGAGTGAAATATTGTAATAAATCACAACCAAGGGAAATAACATCACTCACGCCGGCTGCTTGAGCTCACTGTGCATTACAGAAGACAAGTGATTAGCCCCCACCAGCACCCACAAACTTATTTTGAACTAGCACATCAAATGGGCTGTAAATTTTCATAGGAAAGGCTGCATGACCGTTACAGATTTGGATTCTGACATCTGTCGTGTACTCCCTCCGTCCCGAAATACTTGTCGGAGAAATGGATAAAATTGGATGTATATATAACTAAAATATGTCTAAATTCATCCATTTTTCCGACAAGTATTTCTGGACGGAGGGAGTATCTTCTATCTCTTGTCTTCTTCCTCCAGCCGCCCAAACCAAACCACCCCGTCGGCTCCGCCTGCTCCCACCTCCCATGGCTGGCTGCGCCTCCGCCGCCCCACCGTATGTACCCTCCAACGCTGGCCAGTCCCTCCCTCTATTTCCCCACACGTCCTGTTATTCTCCGGCGACGTCAGCCCCAACACGCACCAGTGCCCGAACCAGTCAACCCTCGTACTTCCCTCCGCCTGCGACTTGACCGACGCATCTTCAACGGCTCCTGTTCGTTCCGTCCGAGGCCTCGCCATCCTCCTCCTCCTTGCGTCCTTGGTTCGCTCGCCGTGCGCGGTGCGCCACCCTCTTGCATTGTCAACGTCGTCAACAACCGAGAGGAACAAGGAGATGACTATACGTGGAGAGGATGACAGTAGGGACCCACCAGCGTCATGGCAGTATGCAAGTAAGTGCCTCTATATAGTACAAGCCCAAAAATATGGTTCCTCCTAATGGTTGGCAATCTGGGGCTCACACCATTATCAACATAGTCAATAATCGAGAGAATTACACTACGAGCGGCTGACACCAGGGACCCAGCAAGTCGCACAGTTTTTTTTGAGGAACAAGCAGTTGTTATTTATACTAGTTTTAGCGACGGATGAGGGTAACAACGGGGCTGTGCGGGGGCTGTGGCCCGTCTAGCCAGGGTTTTATTTATGTTTACCACATCATGAGCCCAGTTGTGTTTTTTTCTTGCTAAAAATGGCTAGCCCAATTCTATTTTTTTAAAGAAATACCCAAACAAGGCCTACTTGCTTTATCGGCCCTGCTGGGCTGAAATCTTTCAAGACGATGAGAGTTTCATTCGGTTTCCCTAGAAATGGCCTGTACATTTTTTAAAACACATCAAACCGGGAATTAGTTTCAACTTTTTTTAATTACAAGATCTTAAATTGCATTGATTTTTATGCGTGGACAATTATTTGGATTTTATATTTATATAAATTATTTTTCAAAATAGTTTGAATGTGAATCAATATTTCTGGATTAAAAACAGTTGACCGCATCGAAATATGCAAAATTTCGTATACTTTTTAACCGTGGCCACAATATGGGGTGTAATGCTAACAAAAAGAAGATGGGCTCCAAAAAAAATCTTAAGAATTAGCAAATAGGCTGTACATTATTAGAAATAATGGCAGATGGGCTATATGCTGTTTTCCACAGATTTGAGGCTGACTTGTGCGCCTAGTACAGTTTGGCGCGTATGCTTTCATAAAAATTAAGGTTGACGCACACGCAACGCCCTGTCAACTTAGTCAACACACGAGAGCAGTGACTGTTGGATGTCCATCCAATGGTTGTCGTGCTTCTTCAATCTCTGCTCTTCATGCTCCAGCCACTCAAACAAGCGTCGGCGGGACTGCCTGCTCCCTCCTCCCGCGGCCGGCTATGCTGCCACGTAGGCCTCAAGGCCCCATCGTACTCCCATCGCTGGCCTAGCCATCCCTCTACTCACCCACACATGTTGTTATTCTTCGGCAAAGGCAGACGAACCAGTAAACCCTCGTACTCCTCTGCGTGGGAAACAACTGCGGAGTATTCCCTGGCTTCGTGTCGTTCCCTTCCTAGGCCTCGCCGTCGACCACCACCCTGGTGCTCTCGGCGCGGCCTGGTCAACATGGTCAATGAACGACATCCATTGGAAGTGGACAATACGTGGAGAGGCTAACAGCTGGGTCCACGGCCGCACGCAAGGAAATGCCTCCTTATTACGCGCAAAATAATGATTCCTCCACCTGACAGCTATGACCCACAGGAAGGGCCTCTGTATTTCGCGAAAAAACGTTCCCCCCGCTGACAGGTCGGACCCACCAGCTATATCTTCGCACGCAAGGAAGTGCCTCCTTATTACGCCCAAAAAAAATGAATACCCCCCTGCTAGCTAGGACCCACCATATTGTTGGGCTGACTTGTGGGCCTACTAAGTTGACGGGGACAGAGGGCTTTGTCAACTTAGTCAATACTCCAGTGACTGTATGATGTCCATCCAACGGCCATAGTGCTTCTTCAACCTCTGGTCTTCTTGCTCCAGTCGCCCAAAGTAGCGCCGGTCGTGCCGCCTGCTCCTGCCTCCAGTGGCCCGGCTCCACGTCATCCCCTTTCCTAGTCCTCGCCGTCGTCCACCGCCGTGGTGCTCTCGGCGCGGCGTGGTCAATGTGGTCAATGACCGACTTCCATCGGAAGAGTACTGTACGTGTAGAGGCTGACAGTTGGGTCCACAGTAGCCGCAAGGAAGTGCCTCCTTATTACGCGTAAAATAATTATTCCCCCACCTGACAGCGGGGACCCATCGGACGGGCCACCAGTATTTTGCGAAAAAAATCGTTTGCCCCTGACTGCTGGGACCCACCGGACGGGCCACCGTATTTCATGAAAAAAACGTTCCCCCCGCTGTCAGCTCGGACCCACCGGAAGTGCCTCCTTATTATGCACAAAAATAATGAATACTCCCCCGGCTAGCTGGGACCGACTTGTGGGCCTACTAAGTTGACGGGGACGAAAGGCTTTCTCAACTTAGTCAATATGAACAATTCTAGCTCCAGTGACCGTACGATGTCCATCCAACGGCCGTAGTGCTTCTTCAACCTCTGGTCTTCTTGCTCCAGCCGCCCAAAGCAGCGCCGGTCGTGCCGCATGCTCCTGCCTCCCGTGGCCGGCTGTGCTGCCGCGGAGGCCTCACCGCCCCCTACTATTCCCACCGCTGGCCAGGCCCTGCGACGATGACAGCCTCACACCGCAGCCGAACCAGTGAACCCTCGTACTCCTCTCCGTGCGGGCTTCCACTACCGTGTCTTCCCCGGCTCCGCGTTGTCCCTTTCCTAGGCCTCATCGTCGTCCACCGCCATGGTGCTCTCCGCACGGCATGGTCAACGTGGTCAAGGAACGACTTCCATTGGAATAGTACTGTACGTGGAGAGGCTGACAGCTGGGTCCACGGCCACAGCCCAATTTTTTGTGATTTGCCAAGTAAGTCGCTTTGTCAGGCCTGTTGGGCTGCAAATCTTTCAAGACGAGGAGAGCTTTCATTTGGCTGGCCGAGAAAATGGCCCATCAGTAATGAGAAATGGGCTGTACATTTTTAAAACACATCAAACCGGCAATTAGTTTCAAATATATTTTTTTCATTTCAAAATTTTAAATTACATTAATTTTTATGCATGGAGAATTTGTTGGATTTTATATTGATATACTTTTATTTTTAAAATCAGTTTGAATGTGAGTCGAAATTTCGGGATTAAAAACAGTTCGGACCGCACCGAAATATGCAAAAATTCGTATAATTTTTTAACCGTGGCCACAATATGGGCTGTAATGCTAACAAAAAGAATATGGGCTCCAAAAAAAACCTTAAGAATTAGCAAATGGGCTGTAAATTATTATAAATAATGGCAGATGGCCTATATGCTGTTTTCCACAGATTTGAGGCTTTCCTAAAAAAAGGTTGACGCACAAGCAGTGACGGTTGGATGTCCATCCAACGGCTGTCATGCTTCTTCAATCTCTGCTCTTCCTGCTCCAGCTGCTCAAACAAGCGCTGGCGGGACTGCCTGCTCCCTCCTTCCCGCGGCCGGCTGTGCTTCCGCGCAGGCCTCACCGCCCCACCGTACTCCCATCGCTGGCCTAGCCATCCCTCTACTCACCCACACCTGCTGTTATTCTCCGACGATGGCAGACGAACCAGTAAACCCTCGTACAGTCATACTCCCCTCCGCGTGGGAAACAACTGCCGAGTCTTCCCTGCCTCCGTGTCGTCCCCTTTCTAGGCCTCGCTGTTGTCCACCGCCATGGTGCTCTCGGTGCGGCGTGGTTAATGTGGTCAACGGCCGACTTCCATCTGAAGAGTACTGTGCATGGAGAGGCTGACAGCTGGGTCCACGACCGCTGCAAGGAAGTGCCTCCTTATTACGTGCAAAATAGTTATTCCTCCACCTGACAGCGGGGACCCACCGGACGGGTCACCATATTTCGCGAAAAAAACGTTTCCCCCCTGACTGCTGGGACCCACCAGCTACACCTTCGCACGCAAGGAAGTGCGTCCGGGCAAAAAAAAATCGATTCGCCCCCCTGACTGCTGGGACCCACCAGATACATCTTCGCACGCAAGTAAGTGTGTCCGGGCAAAAAAAAACAAAATGATTCGCCCCCCTGACTGCTGGGACCCACCAGCTACATCTTCGCAAGCAAGGAAGTGCCTGACAGTCGGGACCCACCTGGTCGAAGCGTACGTAGCATTGTCATTCTGGTCGTGAACGTGTACGTACATACTGGTGGATGTAGGGCGCGCACGTGTCGTAGTAGAGGCGCGCACGTAGCATGTATACATACGTACAATGGCAAGGGTGCAAGAAAGAAAATACAGCCATGTACGTACATACGTGCAGGGTCTCGAATGCCTACTCGCGCATACGTACATTGCTGGGTCGGGACGGAGAAACAGCGTCGTCGTCATCTTCATGGGGAGGCAACGGAATGCGTCGTGTTCATGGGGATGCAACGGAATGCTTCGTGTTCATCGGGAGGCAACGGAACGCATGGGAGCCAACCGGCTGGGTCAGAACGGAATGCGTGGTCGTGTTCATCGGGAGGGCTTGGACGGAACAGGTGATGGAAACGAGGCCTGGCGTACCACACAACGGAGGAAACGGACCTCCTACGTTCGGAACGGGGTCCTGTTGATCGGGAGGGGTGTGGTATACCGCAAAACAGAGGAAACGGACCTCCTACGGTCGAAATGGGGGTCTTGTTGATCGGGAGGGGTGTGACGTATCGCAAAACAGACCAAACGGACCTCCTACGATCGAAAAGGGGGTACTGTTGATCGGGAGGGGTGTGGCGTACCACAAAACGGACGAAACGGACCTCCTACGGTCGAAACGGGGGTCCTGTTCATCGGGAGGGGTGTGGCGTACCGCAAAACGGGACTCCACGGGATACTGTTCATCTCCACCGTCGACCTCCTCCAGCCTCCACAGGCTACCGTCGACCTCCTCCAGCCTCCACGGGCTCCTGTTCATCCAGCCTCCACCGCGCGCTACTCCACCGGCTACTGTTCAACCACCCCTCCACCGTCTACTATTCATACAGCCCTCCACCGTCTACTGTTCATCCAGCCCTCCACACCACGGGGTCCTGTTCCACCACCCCACCATGGCCACCCCTCCACCGTCTACTGTTCATCCAGCCCTCCACACCACGGATTCCTGTTCATCCAGAGGCAACGCCACCGCTCACTGTTCATCCAAACCCCCCCGCAACGCTCATTGTTCATCCCAGAGGTAGCATCGATCGACTTCAGTTAGCAGCAGTAGCGAAGGAATCGCTCCATCGGGTTCAGTTAACAGCCATCGATCGATCGCTCGAGTTCAGTAACGCGTAGCCTGCAGTGCAATCGCTCGGGTTCAGTTAGAGCCCAACGCCTCACTTGGGTTCAGTTAGAGCCAACGCCTCGCACACGCGCGCGTATGTACGAGAGAAAAATGCGCATCGCTCGGCCCTGACCTCCCACCGTAACTGGCAACTTCCTGAAATTTTCCTCCCCCTCGCTTCTACCACGGTTTTTTCTGTCATGGACGGCCCAAAGAATGTCATGCAGCTGCGTCTCCGGCCCGCCCAGGACGAAAAGCCCATTTTCTGTCATGATTTTTTTGTCATAGAAGTAGGAGCCCACCACATCTATGATGATACCGGGTTTTGTCACAATTATTGTCATAGAAGTGTCATATGTATGACAGAAAAAAATTTCGTTCGGCCCAAAATGTCACGGATGTGTCTTTTTTTTGTAGTGAGATGGGTTAAGCTAGGATTAGAATACAATCATGTAGCCCCCAGTGGCTTTGGTGTTGCGTTGATCAAGAGGGTACCGACAGCTATGTTCTCTTTGGTTTGAATATGACCTATGTTTGAACAGGAAGCCCCCTAATGACCTTGAGAGTTTTTTAACGACTCTGATTTGAATACGATCAAAGTCGGTTCCCAAAAGGGGTTGAGCTATGATTCAAATACGATCAAGAAACCCCCTAGTGAGCTCGTCAGTGTGCCAATCAAGAGGGTACCGACAACTGTGTTCTCTTTGGTTCGAATATGACCTATGTTTGAACAGGAAGCCTCCTAGTGATCATAAGTTTTAACGGCTAGATTCGAATACGATCGTAAGCCAGATCAAGAGGGTTAAGCTGGATCGAATACGATCAGCTCCCAAGTGATCATGTGAGATGACAATGACAATAATGGCACATTTACCTTTGAGGAAGGAAAAAAGGACAGGGGTCCTGCTTTATTATTTATCATAATATATACATTGTCAAAATATGTACATCATGAGAGCCGGTGGCTCAAGTGTAGTAAGGCCGAAGATGAGCGATATTCCATGGCCGGCGGGTCTCCTCCTCCGACTTACATGAGTCTTTGTGCTCTCTAACATCGATAAGGTAGTATGACTCGTTGTTCAAGTTCTTGCTGACCACAAAGGGCCCTTCCCAAGGTAGGGATAACTTGTCGCATCAGTTTGATCCTGGATGAGCCGGAGCACCAAATCACCTTCCTGAAAGGTTCTCGTCTTAACCCGGCGGCTGTGATAACGGCGCAGGTCCTATCGATAAATTGCCGAGCGAGATGCTGCCAAGTCACGCTTCTCATCTAACAGGTCAAGGGCATCCTGACGTGCCTGCTCATTGTCCACCTCAACATAAGCCGCCACGCAGGGCGAGTCATGCCAGATGTCACTAGGGAGAACCGCCTCAGCTCCATAGACCATGAAGAAAGGCGTATAACCCATAGATCTGTTGGGAGTAGTGTTGATGCTCCATATCACAGAGGGTAACTCCTCAAACCAACAACCCGGCGTCCGCTGCAGGGGGACCAAAAGCTTGGGCTTGATGCCTTTCAAGATCTCCTGATTGCCTCTCTCGGCTTGACCATTGGATTGGGGGTGAGCCACTGATGAAACATCAAGCCAAGTATGTTCACGTTGACAGAATTCTTCCATGGAGCCTTTAGACAGATTAGTGCCATTGTCAGTTATAATACTATGTGGAAAGCCGAAGCAAAATATCACCTTTTTCATGAACTGAACCTCCGTAGCTGCATCACACTTACTAGCTGGCTCTGCCTCAACCCACTTTGTAAATTTATCAACCGCCACCAAAAGGTGGGTCTTTTTATCTTTGGACCTTTTGAAAGGCCCAACCATGTCAAGCCCCAAACTGAAAATGGCCAAGTAATTGGAATCATCCTCAACTCTTGAGCCGTCACGTGAGCCCGTCTTGAGAACTTCTGACAACCGTCACATTTACTGACCAGGTCCGCTGCATCAGCATGAGCCGTTAGCCAATAGAATCCATGACGGAATACCTTGGCCACAAGGGACTTTGACCCGGCGTGATGACCACAATCCCCTTCATGAATCTCACGTAAAATTTCCTGGCCTTCTTTAGGGAAGACACAACGCTGAAATGCTCCTGTAACACTGCAATGATGCAACTCGCCATTGGGAATTGTCATTGACTTAGACCGCCGGGTTTTCTACCTGGCGAAGGTTTCATCCTCAGGCAACTCGCCCCGGGTCATGCAAGCCAAATATGACACTGTCATTTCTGGGATGACGTGAAGAGCCGCCACCAATTGTGCTTCCGGGTCAGGAACAACCAAGTCTTCCTCTGTAGGCAACTTGACAGAAGGGTTATGCAAAATATCCAAGAAAGTATTAGGCGGCACCGGCTTATGCTGAGAGCCCAACCGGCTTAAGGCATCAGCCGCCTCATTCTTTTTGTGGTCAATGTGCTCCACTTGGTAACCCTTGAAATGTCCAGCAATGGCGTCAACTTCATGGTGATAAGCCGCCATGAGAGGATCCTTGGAATCCCACTTGCTTGATACTTGTTGAGCCACCAAATCTGAGTCGCCAAAACACCTTACCCGGCTTAAGATCATCTCCTTAGCCATCCGAAGACCATGGAGTAAGGCCTCATACTCAGCTGCATTGTTAGTACAGGGAAACATCAACCGTAGCACATAACAAAATTTGTCACCTCGAGGGGAAGCTAAAACAACTCCAGCCCCCGAGCCCTCTAATTGCTTGGACCCATCAAAGTGAATAGTCTAATACGTGTTGTCTGGCTTCTCTTCAGGCATTTGTAGCTCTGTCCAACCGTTGATGAAATCCACCAGTGCTTGAGATTTGATAGCAGTGCGTGGCACATACTTTAAACCATGAGGCCCAAGTTCAATGGCCCACTTGGCGACTCGTCCTGTAGCTTTTGTATTTTGAATTATATCTCCTAAAGAAGCAGAACTAACCACAGTGATGGGGTGGCCTAGGAAATATTGCTTAAGCTTCTGGTTTGCCATGAACACCCCATAAACGAGCGTTTGCCAATGCGGATACCGTTGCTTGGAATCAATAAGCACCTCACTAACGTAGTAAACTAGCCGCTGAACTATATGCTCTTTGCCAGCCTCCTTGCGATCCACCACGATGGCCATGCTGATAGCACGTGTATTAGCAGCCACATATAACAATAAAGGCTCCTTATCAATGGGAGCAACCAGAACCGGTGGCTCAGCCAGCTGTCTCTTCAAATCTTCAAAGGCAGCGTTGGCAGCATCGCTCCAGACAAAGTTATCTGTCTTCTTCATCATTTAATACAGTGGTATGGCCTTCTCGCCTAACCGTCTTATGAACCGGCTTAAAGCAGCAATACGACCCGCCAAACGCTGAACATCATTGATGCACGCCGGCTTAGCCAGAGAGGTGATTGCCTTGATCTTCTCCGGGTTAGCCTCGATACCCCTGTTAGAAACCAGAAAACCCAAAAGCTTGCCTATAGGCACACCAAAAACGCACTTGTCCGGGTTAAGCATCATCTTGTAGACCCGGAGATTATCAAAGGTCTCCTTCAGATCATCTATCAAGGTCTCCTTATCTCTGGATTTCACCACAATGTCGTCCACATACGAATGAACATTGCACCCAATTTGATTATGGAGACAATTCTGCACACACCGCTGGTAAGTCGCCTGGGCACTCTTGAGCCCGAAAGGCATAGATACATAGAAGAAGGCTCCAAATGGAGTAATGAACGCCGTCTTCTCCTGGTCTTTAATTGCCATCTTGATCTAATGATAACTAGCGTAAGCATCCAAAAAACTCAAACACTCACAACCCGCCGTAGCATCAATGATTTGATCAATACGAGGGAGAGCAAAAGGGTCAGCTGGACAAGCTTTGTTTAGGTCTGTGTAATCCACACACATACGCCAAGTGCCATTTTTCTTAAGCACCAGCACCGGGTTAGCTAACCACTCTGGATGAAAAACTTCAACAATGAACCTAGCCGCCAAGAGCCGGGCTACTTCCTCACCAATGGCCTTACGCCTCTCCTCATTGAACTGCCGGAGAAACTGCTTGACCGGCTTAAACTTTGATCAATATTAAGAGTGTGATCAGTGAGTTCTCTTGGTACACCCGGCATGTCAGAAGGTTTCCATGCAAAGATGTCCCGGTTCTCACGGATGAATTCGGTGAGCACACTTTACTATTTGGGATCCAAATTAGCACTGATACTGAACTGCTTAGATGAGTCGTCTGGAACAAAGTCAACAAGCTTGGTATCATTGGCCGACTTAAACTTCATGACCGGCTCATGCTCTGTGGTTGGCTTTTTCAAAGACGTAATATCTGCCGGGTCAACATTGTCCGTGTAGAACTTCAACTCTTCTGTTGCATAGACTGACTCAGCATAAGCCACGTCGCCTTCCTCACATTCCAAGGCTATCTTCCGGCTCCCATGCACTATGATGGTACCCTTATGACCCGACATCTTGAGCTGTAAATATACATAACACGGCCGTGCCATGAACTTGGCATAAGCCGGCCGCCCAAACAGAGCATGATGTGGGCTTCTGATCTTGACCACCTCAAAAGTCAATTTCTCGGCCCTGGAGTCATATTCATCTCCAAAGGCTACCTCCAGCTCGATCTTGCCAACTGGATACGCCGACTTATTAGGCACTACGCCATGGAAAACAGTGTTGGACTGCTTAAGGTTTTTATCAGTTAACCCCATGTGATGGAAGGTCTCATAATAGAGGATGTTGATGCTGCTACCTCCATCCATGAGCACTTTAGTGAACTTATATCCACCAACCCGAGGGGCCACCACCAAGGCCAGGTGACCCAGATTATCAACCCGGGGAGGGTGATATTCCCTACTCCATACAATAGGCTGCTCAGACCATTTCAAATAACGAGGAACTGCCGGCTCAACAGCGTTCACAACTCTCTTATGAAGTTTCTGGTCTTGTTTGCACAAACTGGTGGTAAACACATGATATTGTCCACTATTCAGCTGCTTTGGATGGCTCTGGTATCCACCCTACTGCTGTTGCTGCTGCTGCTGACCACCCTGGCCAGATTGCTGGTTATAACCACCTTGATTACCTTGAGAATTTTGAAAGTTGGAATTTGAACCGCCGCCCGGGCCATGAAAACCACCGCCACCTGAGCCGTCGTCCTGCCCATTATTACCATCGAACATGTCGGAATTTTTGAAAGCCTTCATGATCGTACAGTCCTTCCATAAATGAGTAGCCGGCTTCTACCGAGTGTCGTGCCTTGGATAGGGCTCATTCAATAGCTGCTCAAGCGTGAGGTCTGACCCGCCAGACCGGGGAGGTGGTCTCCCCTTGCGCCGTTGGTTGTTACCCTGCATATTAGTGTTAGCCACAAACTCCAAACTACCATCAGCCTTACGTTTATTACCTCCTTGATTCGCCGGGTTATGCTGAGGGCCCTTGCCGTTGCCATTCTTCTTTCCCTTTCCTGTCTTTTCATCATCAGACTCAGGATCCTTGGTACTATAGAGTCGGTGTACTTGACCAGAGCCGCCATTAGTGTACCCATATCATTACAATCGCGCTTGAGCCGCCCTAGCTTCATCTTCAGAGGCAAAAAACGACAATTTTTCTCCAACATTAAGACTGCAGAACCGGCATCCATCTTATCAGACGAATGTATTATGGCCTTAACCCGGTGCACCCAATGGGTTGTGGACTCACCCTCCTCCTGCTTGCAATTAGTCAAATCCATAATTGACATGGGCTGCTTGCATGTATCCTTGAAGTTCTGAATGAACCTGGCTTTTAACTCCGCCCATGAACTGATTGAATTAGGCGGCAGGCTTTTCAACCAAGTGCGGGCGGTCCCATCCAACATCATGGTAAAGTACTTGGACATCGCCACATCACTGACCTCCAGTAACTCCATAGCCATCTCATAACTTTCGATCCATGCCGCAGGCTGTAAGTCAGCCGTATAATTAGGCACCTTCCGAGGTCCTTTGAAATGCTTGCGCAAACGCTCGTTACGTAGAGCCGGCACCAGACATGGGACACCTCCAGTTCTGGTGGCCACGCCTGCCTCGATGGACGTCGTTGGATAAACCGGCCGGATAAGGCCTGTAAGCCGTTAGCTGAGCTGCCTGCTCAGCCGCTTGTTGAGCCGCCCGCTCAGCCTCTTGACGTATTCTGTCTTGATCCACAAAGGCTCCATTGCGCGCTGGGTCACGCCCACCTGGCTGGTTACGACGCTGGACGTTGCTTGAAACGGCCGCCAAGTCCATGTGCCTGCTGTAACTCGGGCTTCGGCTTGGACGTGGGGTTGAATGAATCCTGTCCCGGCTATACGAGTATGCCTCCTGCTGTGCTAAAGCCTTCTGAAGAAGTTCTCTGGCCCGACGGGTTTCAACCGCCGCCGGAGAATCGCCATCCATCGGGAGAGCCGCCAGCCGTGCCGCCGCTGCAATCATGTTCTCCAACGGGTTAGAATAATGACCCGGTGGTGTCGG
>NC_041381.1:69683041-69698893 GCF_002162155.2 Triticum dicoccoides
CCCAACCCCGGGTGTCACAACCCGGTCTACCTCCGGCGGGTTAATTGGCCCTGCACCGGGTGTATGAAAGAGGTTTCGGGGATCATAAATCAGAGGGAGCCGAGACTGAGTCTTCTGGTATCTTCTCCTCATGACCGCATTAGACACGTTCTGATCCTGCGTGAGCTGGAAAGTCGGCGCCTGAATCCGCTGAGCCTGAGCGTCCAGAGCTACCCGCTCTATGTTCATCCTAACATCTTCTGCTGCCAAGTCTTCCTTAGCCTGCGCTATATCCAGTTTTAACTGCGCCACCTCCGCATCATGTTGATCTTGATCCGCCGGGTTGACCGCGGCGGTTAACAGAGCGGTCATCTTATCTGTGAGATCCATCAGCACCTGAGCCGGCGAGCGCGCAGGGCCTCCAGCCCCTGCTGCTACTAACCCGGAGATTATGGCTGCCGCAGTTGTGGAGTCTTGAATAGGCTGCGTGCCGACCATGAAGATTCCGACCCTGCTCGGCGGCTCAAGGAAATCCGGAATACTGCTGCCATCGGAACAGCCCCCAAGCCCGCCGTCTTGCAGATGATACAACGAATCTGTCTCACCTGTGGATGACTCACCATCAGAATAGACGACCATCTCACTGCCAGATGCAGATCCTTCAGAGAGCCCTTCCTGGATGCATCCCACGAAGGCACGCTTCACAGCAGGCAGAGTCCGGGCGGGTCTTGCACGCTGAGCCATCTCAATGAGGTCGGTGCAGATGTCCGGCTTAGGGCCCGGCTCGCCGATCTTGCCGATGAAGACATGAATTCCGCCGAAGGGGACCCGGTACCCATACTCGATTGAGCCGGCGTTGGGGCCCCAGCCTGCATCGTCGATGTAGAGCTTGCCGCGATGACTCTTGGTCATCCGTTGTCACAGCGCCAGATCAGCCCTTGATTGTTTTCGCTCTAGCATCCATGCATCATGTCTAAATTTAAATGAAATTTGAATTGGGGAATTTTCAAAGCCTCAGAAACCTTCTAAAAATGATCAACATTAAAATCTTCTCAAAGAAGTCCAAGAAAATGTTCCTCCTAGTCTCTGAAAATATTGCAAAGAGGAAAAACTCAAAACAATATTTTTGGTATCTCAGAGTTAATTATTTTGGGCCTTTGAATCAAATAAATAACTATTTGCATTGGATATATATTTCTTAATTAATTAATATATGTCCAATAATTCTGATCTTTGATGAAGGGCTTTGGAATAATCCTACTAGTCCCTACCATAATTATCAGAAGCAATAAAAACTGTTTAGTGTCTAAAACTAAATCAAAACAAAGTACAGAAAATAGAAAACAAAATTAAATAGAAATAAAAGAGAGAGAGAGAAGGACTTACCTGACGCTTACCTGAGGCCCACCCACCTGGCAGCCCAACACTGTTGGCCCAACCCACCTCTCCTCCCCTGTCGTCTTCCTCCCTACCAGGAGGACGGGCACGCGCCCGGCGCGCGCGGCCACGCGCCCCGGCCACCTCCTCCCTGCCTGGCTGCCTCCTCCTCCCCTGGACGTCTCCCGCAACGCCACGACATCTCCTGGACCCTCCCCGCTCGCTCCCTCACCCTCACTTTCCCCCTGGATCCCTCTCTCTTCCCCACCGGGCGGAGCTCGTCCCCGCCGACGCCGTTACCGCGGCCACAGCCACCCCCTTGCTCCCCTGACCTGTCCAAGAGCTCCGGGACGTCTTCCTCATCCTCTCCACCAAGCCATGGAACTACGGACGTGCCACAACGTCGCCGGCATCACCGTTTCCATCACCGGCCGCCGAGGATCTTCATCGTCGATTCGCCACCATCGTCGCTTCCCCGAGCCCGCTTCGAAGCCTACTGGAACCGCTGTGAGCTCCTGATCCTCCTCACCTTCTCCGTTTTCTCCCTAGTATGCCGTAGCCGCCGTGCCTTTCTCACCCGACAGCGCCGCCGCCAAAGCTCGCCGGCGATGCCGCTCCGGTGACCATTCGGTCCCGGGCATGCGTCCAACGTTCTCGCCGCAGCGCGTAGACGCCGTAGGTGTTAACCCCGCATCGCCAAGACCATTGTGGCCTCGACCCCGAGCTCGCCCGAGCTCCGGCCGCCGCTTCTGTGCTCGCCGCCGTCATCTCCGGCGACTCCGAGGCCTTCCGATCGCTCAGCTAGACGCGGTCGAGCGCGGGCTACCCCCTGGTGGCCTTCGCGCATCCATCCGTCGCCCGCAGCTCAAGTCCGGCGAGTTGCCGCCGCAGTTTAGGTCGTCGCCGGCGAAACTCCGGCGGGAGCTGACGTGGCTCCGTCATTAGGAGCTAACCCAACTAACTAAACAACCTACAGCCACTGACAGTAGGCCCCACCCCTGGTCAAACCCCAGTCAGCGCTGGGTTTGACCAGGATTAGTTCCTGTGTCACTGATGTGTGGACCCCGCACATCAGGTTTGACCTGGACCTGGCTGTTGACTCGCTGACATCATGCTGGCGTCAGGATGACGCAATTAATTCTTTCTGGATTTAAAATAATTCAGAAAATTCCAGAAATTGTATAAACTTCTAAAAATCATAGAAATTCAACCGTAACTCCAAATTGAATAATTTATATATGAAAAATTATCAAAAAAATTCAAGGAATCCATCTGTACCACTTTCATGCATGTTTGAACAATGTTTGTCCTATGTTTTGGACAAAACAAATAAAGGGCATTTAAATAATCATATATGGAGTTGGAGTTTGAATCATGTATTCAAACCAACTTCATTTAAATCATAGCTAGGTGCATTAGCCCAAAACACATTCATATTGCCATGTCATAGCATGCATCATATTGTGCATTGCATTGATCGTGCTTCTTCTGTGTTTGCCGGTGTTGTTCCCCCTCGATAGACGTTGTACCGATGATGTGATCGTTGACACTGATCAAGACTCAATGCTATCTTTAGAAGTGCCAGGCAAGCAAAACCCCCCTTGTTCATTCCGATATAATCCCACTCTCTCGCTCCTGCTCTCTTTTACTGCATTAGGACAACAACGATTCATCTGTTACTTGCTGCGGTAGCTGAACCCCTTTATCCTTTGCATGACCTGTCATTCCACAGTAAATAGATGAAACCCACTAGCATGAGTAGGAGTTGTTTGAGCCAGGTTGTGCCTACTCATTCATGTTTGTTTGTCATGCCTGCTATTGCTTAGAGTGGTGTCAGGTCTGATTCATCCGGGATGAATCAGAGGTGTGTGAACATGTCCTACAGTGTGTTAGCTAAGCGTGTGAACACGATTTGGTAAAGGTAGCGGTGAGAGGCCATGTAGGAGTACATGGTGGGTTGTCTCATTGCAGCCGTCCTCAGGAACTGAGTTCTGTGTTTGTGATCCATGATTCAGCTACTACCACGCATTGGGCCCGAAACCAATGGACCCTCTCGGCTTCTTAATCACCCTTGTCCTCTGTCCAGGAGTTGCAAGTAGTTTCTGGTGTTTGTAGTATGCTGGAGGCCGTGGGCAGCGCTGACCGGAGGGGTGGGCTGTGATGCGATAGGCACGTGGCACGGTGTACCGGGCGCTCGTTTGGTGTCTCGGGAACCCTGTTCACATCGTTTGGGGCTGTGAGCGAAACTCCGGCCGGATCTCCTCATGGATGGAACCCGAATAGGCGATAAACCTGGACTAGAGACTTGAGTGTTTAGGCAGGCCGTGGCCGATACCCACGTTGGGCTTCCGCTTGAAGGTTGCCGAGTACATGTCGTGTAAACAGCGGTAAGTGGTGAGAGCGTGTGTGAAGAAGTACACCCCTGCAGGGTTAACATCATCTATTCGAATAGCCGTGTCCGCGGTAAAGGACTTCTGGTTTGCTTATATCAGTTCATAGACAAGTGAAAGTGGATACTTTAAAATGCGCAAGATAAGCGTGAGTGCTATGGATGGCGTTCTCGCAGGGAGACGGGAGCGGATCCATAGTGGTGTATTGATATGGTGAATATGTGGACTCGTCTGCGCCACCTCAAAAGAGTTACTTGCAGTCGTAGTTCAGGATAGCCACCGAGTCAAAGCTGGCTTGCTGCAGTTAAACCCCACCATCCCCTTTGTTGATAATGATGCATATGTAGTTAGTTCTGATGTAAGTCTTGCTGGGTACATTTGTACTCACGTTTGCCTATTTTATGTTTTTGCAGAGAGACTTCGGTCTCGCTAGTAGTACCACGTGGACTTCGACGTTTAGCTTGTTACCTCAGCTACGATCTTGTGCCCTCGGCAGGATCTGGTAGATAGTCAGGCTTCTCAGCCTTTTTCATTTTATAGTTGTCTATTCTCAGACATGTTAAGCTTCCGCATGTGCCTTGACTTGTATGCTCTGAATGTTGGGTCATGAGACCCCTGTTTGTAATATCTCGCTCCTCGGAGCCTATTGATTAAATACTTGAGTTGTAGAGTCATGTTGTGATGCCATGTTGTATTTGCACATATCGAGCATATTGTGTGTATGTTATTGAAATGCTTGGTATGTGTGGGATCTGACTATCTAGTTGTTTATCCTTAGTAGCCTCTCTTACCGGGAAATGTCTCCTAGTGTTTCCACTGAGCCATGGTAGCTTGCTACTGCTCCGGAACACTTAGGCTGGCCGGCATGTGTCCTTCTTCGTTCCTGTGTCTGTCCCTTTGGGGAAATGTCACGCGATGAATACCGGAGTCCTGTTAGCCCGCTACAGCCCGGTTCACCGGAGTCCTGCTAGCCCAGTGCTACAGCCTGGATTCACTCGCTGATGACCGACACGTTCGATGCTGGGTCATGGATGTCTGTCCCTGTAAGTCTGTGCCACTTTGGGTTTATGACTAGCCATGTCAGCCCGGGCTCCTTATCATATGGATGCTAGCAACACTGTCATATACGTGTGCCAAAAGGCGCAAACGGTCCCGGGGAAAGGTAAGGCGACACCCGTGGGAATACCGTGCGTGAGGCCGCAAAGTGATATGAGGTGTTACATGCTAGATCGATGTGGCATTGAGTCGGGGTCCTGACAGCATTGGTATCAGAGCTTGACTGCCTGTAGGATTACCAAGCCAAACTGGTCGAAGTTGAGTCTAGAAATTCTTTAGTTATATAAGGGAATTGATTGTGGGATGGAACGTAAGGCTCTTTTTACTCCTTATACCTTATGCCTTCTGATCTGAGTCATCTTATCTTTCCTGCGGGGTTAAGGAACTAGGCTATCTCCTCTTTCTATCAGGATCACGTGTTACTAATCTGTAGACTTGTAAGATTGTTGGACTTAAGCCTCGTTTCACTTCCTATTACTTCCGTATGTTAACCGTTGATCTCGAAACCTTGGTATTGTGCTTCTAAGTGGTTATGCCACCATTTTGTAGTATGTCTCCAAACCTTTTGAGCATTTACAGCCGTTATGCTGTCCGAGTCATCCCAGGTTTCTAAATAGTCTGATGCATTTGCAAATCCTTTCTTTCCGTTCCCGATGTCCCTTATGGTCAGAATAAGCACACTAACCGGTGCGTTGAGGTAATTTATTGCCTCGACATATATGTTGGAGTTACTATTATGACCCTAGGTGTTTTAGGGAGTCACCTAGTAATCTAGCAACGTTTTGTGTTCCCAGTGTGAAGATTCTGGCCATCATTCTCGAAAGCATCTCGTGATGCTACTTAGTAGTAGGCATTCTATTCCTGGGTTTTGAACCCGAGATTCACTCTACTTACATCATGTTGATAGTGTTGCTAGTTCCTTTAGTATATTAGTAACCTTTGCGATAGTCCTCGAGGTCCGTGGTATATCGTTCTTCCAAATACCATGAACCATTATGGCAGAAGTTTGTTGGATCAAAAGATCACAACAGGCCCTCTATGAGTTCTCCATTCTATATTGCGACTCTGTCAGTTCTACTTTTCTGCATGGGTTATTCGGAAGAAACTTGTTGAACTTGGTTCGACATACTAATCTATGCATCCATAACTCAGAAAGTTATATGTTCCTTTGAGTTGTCCCTCTTTAGCTGTCTACTGACCTTCGTCTATCAATTGATAGTCAAGAGTATGCGTGCGTTCGTTTATCGATGCCTATTACTCTTGTGGTCCGTCAAGCCATTCTATCGCGGAATGACTAGGAGAAACAAACTCCAGTACCTCTTCCATTTCCAGGATTGGGTCAAAGAAGTCGTACTCCGCAGATCAAATTGCTAATCTTGCTTTTTCTCTGCTCTACCTTGGAGTATTACCATCTTTATATCGGGATTGTTATAGGAATTGCACACCATCCTATGAACTCTTGGTACAGTGATACTTCTTGCCATCATTGTTCATTCCTCGGTTCCTGTGTTATTGTAACCGGAATGCCGACAAGTGAGTCGTGGTGTGTGAAATCAATACTGCTAGCAACTCCATTGCTTGGTAGTTAAATGGATGATAACCTCATTCTTAGCGTGTTGATTATTGAATCGTCACCCTAAGGTTGATTGTGCTACCTAGTCCCTATTTCTGGTGCACTCCTCGATCATTGAGTTAGGATTTTCTTTCAATCCCTTGCTCATTTGATCATATCGTCTTGCCCTAAAAAGCAAGATTGTTCTCGAGCTTAGTAACATATCGGTGGTTCGTGATTTTCCGAATATCTTCTCGAAAGTATCACCAGGTTGTCACCTGACTGTTATGTTGAGCTCGTGATCAAGTTGGTTTATCCTGTAAACCACCCTTTCTCCAAGAATCTGTGTTGGATACCCCTGAGCTAGTTTGTTAAGCCAAGCAACAACTTGGAGAGTTGGAAGATAAAAGCTTACCTGACTTAGTTCATTTCAAAGGGATACCCTTTGTATGTGTGTGTTGAAGAAAGATGATATCTTCATCGATTGGTCCCTATGATCAGTTGCTGGACCTATTGTCTTATCAATCCTTTGATTTGAGTGTGGGTATCGTCAAATCAAATCAGTACCAACGATGCTCGTAATGTTGTCTTACTCGTGGTTGATCCCTCGAGCATACACCATTACATCTTTGGTCTGACCAATGCTATCACCGTGTTCGCATGATGGTGGAAGTCCAGTGATATGGAAATTCCGATGAGTTGTTGTTGAGCCCATCAGTAGCGTTTTGTCTCCCCCCATGGATCATGTTGAACATCAACCTAGTGTTGGAAACTTTTGAAGGCATTTTCTTCATTCTAGTTCATGAAGCATATGTTCGGATGTAAGAAGTGACTTCCTCCAGTTCATGTGCATTTGATGCAAGTTGCCGCCGTGGATTCAAGAAAGTCAATGTTGTTTCCTTTGGAATCATCCCAAATCAGTCATGCATACGTGCGAAGTATTCTGTGGTTCGGAGGCTTGCAACCTTCATTCTATATGTGTCCCTAGCACACCAAGCCACTGATTGATTTGTTCAAGGTTAATAAGTTCTAAGTGCTAGTCCCGAAGGTACCAGACGGATTTGTACAAAACTTCGATATCCTCGATGATGGTTCCCCCTCCTAAACTCGGTAGTGTTTTATTATAAGACTACTTTGTGGTCATGCTTGTCTTGGACAACATGTTCACATGTTGTAGCAGAACCGGCTCGTCTTTTTGGAACTTGCTATCATAGTTCATTCCCCGAGAATCCCGCAACGTCATCTCGTCGATTTGTGTTGCAAACTTTCGTTTTTCTTCCTAGACTCGATGAGTCTGGAATATTCTGACACCAACCAGATCTGAATCTCAGGCAGATATGATGGTTTGGAACATTTTCCAAGAACTATAATATCGGTTCCTCGGAAACCGGTAAAGTGGATGTCGTGGCTAACACACCCCGCCGGAAGACCTATTGTTGTAGTATCTTGATTGAAGAAGTTGGCCACCTCCCCATAGGGATTTCGTAGGATTTACTCCCTAGTTGTTCCTTATGGATTTTTGAGATCCCGAAGTCTGACATTTTACTTGATGTTCTAGATATCAAACCATATCTATGGGTGGATTACGCTAGCACATCAAGGAGAACATTAGAAGCGGAGTGCTAAATGTCTCTCGGTCGATCATCTAGATTTTGTTTCCTTGGCCTCGCTAAGGTGAAATCTAAGAAGGTGTTATCTTCCTTTGCATCTGCATCATCCATCATTAGCCATCATGGTAGTATGTTGTGTTGCCAGGATCCTTGACACGGATGTTGGTAAAATCTTGATGATTATGGAAATGCTCAAGTTCTTGAGAGCACGCACAAGCGCTACGTGTTATCATCGGCATTAACTGGGAGCTCTCAGTTTCCTCGGCAATGCTATGACCTTTCAAACAGTGAATTCACTCTCTATTGTTGGGTTCTTCCCCAGTTACCAGAATCATTCCCAGCATTTGCACTTTGTTCCCAGCTTGCACCGCCAATGTGCCATTCTACCATGGGTCTCTTCCATTCCCGGTGATAAGACAAAAACCATCCATTGCGTTTTCTTCAACAAGGTAGTCCACATCATCCATTCTAGTTCGGGTGTACCATTCCTTTGCACTCCACCAAACGATCGTTGTGAATTGCCTTAGGCTGGTATGAAGAGTTTCAATGATCTCTGAATCAAAAGTAATTCTTTTGCCACTTAAGGGAATAGTTCTTTGCGTCACTTTTCCCAAGGTGCCCGTTACGGAATCCTGGCAGTTATTTCTTCGCCACCTTGACACCATCCACCATTTTATCTAAGCGTGGAATGGTTGCCTACCAATTTGAACCTTCGTCATCCATTTCTTTACCATCATTCCTAATGTGTGTTTGGTGTCTCAACTCAAGAGTTGTTCTTACGTCCCTCCATGAACTGATCTTGAGTTGCTCGATCTTCAAAGACGAGTAAATTCTGTAGGGTTTTCCCCTTCTTTCTGTTGTCGTGTCGAGTGAAGATGTCGAAAGAAAAGACGCCAAGACCAAGATGATGGAATGGATCACCATCTCCGAGAAGGGCAATTGGATCATGAAGATTGTGATAGTTTTTTTGACTCCCCCTTTTCCGCTTACTTCACGTCTTGAATCTCGGGGCGAGATTCTTGTTTAGTGGGGGTGAGCTGTCACAGCCCCAGATCAGCCCTTGATTGTTTTCGCTCTAGCATCCATGCATCATGTCTAAATTTAAATGATATTTGAATTGGAGAATTTTCAAAGCCTCAGAAACCTTCTAAAAATGATCAACATTAAAATCTTCTCAAAGAAGTCCAAGAAAATGTTCCTCTTAGTCTCTGAAAATATTGCAAAGAGGAAAAACTCAAAACAATATTTTTGGTATCTCAGAGTTAATTATTTTGGGCCTTTGAATCAAATAAATAACTATTTGCATTGGATATATATTTCTTAATTAATTAATATATGTCCAATAATTCTGATCTTTGATGAAGGGCTTTGGAATAATCCTACTAGTCCCTACCATAATTATCAGAAGCAATAAAAATGGTTTAGTGTCTAAAACTAAATCAAAACAAACTACAGAAAATAGAAAACAGAATTAAATAGAAATAAAAGAGAGAGAGAGAGAAGGACTTACCTGACGCTTACCTGAGGCCCACCCACCTGGTGGCCCAACACTGTTGGCCCAGCCCACCTCTCCTCCCCTGTCGTCTTCCTCCCTGCCAGGAGGACGGGCACGCGCCCGGCGCGCGCGGCCACACGCCCCGGCCACCTCCTCCCTGCCTGGCTGCCTCCTCCTCCCCTGGACGTCTCCCGCAACGCCACGACATCTCCTGGACCCTCCCCGCTCGCTCCCTCACCCTCACTTTCCCCCTGGATCCCTCTCTCTTCCCCACCGGGCGGAGCTCATCGCCGCCGACGCCGTTACCGCGGCCACAGCCACCCTCTTGCTCCCCTGACCTGTCCAAGAGCTCCGGGACGTCTTCCTCATCCTCTCCACCAAGCCATGGAACTACGGACGCGCCACAACATCGCCGGCATCGCCATTTCCATCGCCGGCCGCCGAGGATCTTCACCGTCGATTCGCCACCATCGTCGCTTCCCCGAGCCCGCTTCGAAGCCTACTGGAACCGCTGTGAGCTCCCGATCCTCCTCCCCTTCTCCGTTTTCTCCCTAGTATGCCATAGCCGCCGTGCCTTTCTCACCCGACAGCGCCGCCGCCAAAGCTCACCGGCGATGCCGCTCCGGTGACCATTCGGTCCCGGGCATGCGTCCAACGTTCTCGCCGCACCGCGTAGACGCCGTAGGTGTTAACCCCGCATCGCCAAGACCGCTGTGGCCTCGACCCCGAGCTCGCCCGAGCTCCGGCCGCCGCTTCTGTGCTCGCCACCGTCATCTCCGGCGACTCCGAGGCCTTCCGATCGCTCAGCTAGACGCGGTCAAGCGCGGGCTACCCCCTGGTGGCCTTCGCGCATCCATCCGTCGCCCGCAGCTCAAGTCCGGCGAGTTGCCGCCGCAGTTTAGGTCATCGCCGGCGAAACTCCGGCGGGAGCTGACGTGGCTCCGTCATTAGGAGCTAACCCAACTAACTAAACAACCTACAGCCACTGACAGTAGGCCCCACCCCTGGTCAAACCCCAGTCAGCGCCGGGTTTGACCAGGATTAGTTCCTGTGTCACTGACGTGTGGACCCCGCACGTCAGGTTTGACCTGGACCTGGCCGTTGACTCGCTGGCATCATGCTGGCGTCAGGATGACGCAATTAATTCTTTCTGGATTTAAAATAATTCAGAAAATTCCAGAAATTGTATAAACTTCTAAAAATCATAGAAATTCAACCGTAACTCCAAATTAAATAATTTATATATGAAACATTATCAGAAAAATTCAAGGAATCCATCTGTACCATTTTCATGCATGTTTGAACAATGTTTGTCCTCTGTTTTGGACAAAACAAATAAAGGGCATTTAAATAATCATATATGGAGTTGGAGTTTGAATCATGTATTCAAACCAACTTCATTTAAATCATAGCTAGGTGCATTAGCCCAAAACACATTTCTATTGCCATGTCATAGCATGCATCATATTGTGCATTGCATTGATCGTGCTTCTTCTATGTTTGCCGGTGTTGTTCCCCCTCGATAGACGTTGTACTGACGATGTGATCGTTGACACTGGTGAAGACTCAATGCTATCTTCAGAAGTGCCAGGCAAGCAAAACCCCCCTTGTTCATTCCGATATAATCCCAGTCTCTCGCTCCTGCTCTCTTTTACTGCATTAGGACAACAACGATTCATCTGTTACTTGCTGCGGTAGCTGAACCCCTTTATCCTTTGCATGACCTGTCATTCCGCAGTAAATAGAAGAAACCCACTAGCATGAGTAGGAGTTGTTTGAGCCCTGTTGTGCCTACTCATTCATGTTTGTTTGTCATGCCTGCTATTGCTTAGAGTGGTGTCAGGTCTGATTCATCCGGGATGAATCAGAGGTGTGTGAACATGTCCTACAGTGTGTGAGCTAAGCGTGTGAACACGATTTGGTAAAGGTAGCGGTGAGAGGCCATGTAGGAGTACATGGTGGGTTGTCTCATTGCAGCCGTCCTCAGGAACTGAGTTCTGTGTTTGTGATCCATGATTCAGCTACTACCACACATTGGGCCCGAAACCAATGGACCCTCTCGGCTTCTTAATCACCCTTGTCCTCTGTCCCGGAGTTGCGAGTGGTTTCTGGTGTTTGTAGTATGCTGGAGGCCGTGGGTAGCGCTGACCGGAGGGGTGGGCTGAGATGCGGTAGGCACGTGGCACGGTGTACCGGGCGCCCGTTTGGTGTCTCGGGAACCCTGTTCACATCGTTTGGGGCTGTGAGCGAAACTCCGGCCGGATCTCCTCATGGATGGAACCCGAATAGGCGATAAACCTGGACTAGAGACTTGAGTGTTTAGGCAGGCCGTGGCCGACACCCACGTTGGGCTTCCGCTTGAAGGTTGCCGAGTACATGTCGTGTAAACGGCGATAAGTGGTGAGAGCGTGTGTGAAGAAGTACACCCCTGCAGGGTTAACATCATCTATTCGAATAGCCGTGTCCGCGGTAAAGGACTTCTGGGTTGCTTATATCGGTTCATAGACAAGTGAAAGTGGATACTTTAAAATGCGCAAGATAAGCGTGAGTCCTATGGATGGCGTTCTCGCAGGGAGACGGGAGCGGATCCATAGTGGTGTATTGATATGGTGAATATGTGGACTCGTGTGCGCCACCTCAAAAGAGTTACTTGCAGTCGTAGTTCAGGATAGCCACCGAGTCAAAGTTGGCTTGCTGCAGTTAAACCCCACCATCCCCTTTGTTGATAATGATGCATATGTAGTTAGTTCTGATGTAAGTCTTGCTGGGTACATTTGTACTCACGTTTGCCTATTTTATGTTTTTGCAGAGAGACTTCGGTCTCGCTAGTAGTACCGCGTGGACTTCGACGTTTAGCTTGTTACCTCAGCTACGATCTTGTGCCCTCGGCAGGATCTCGTAGATAGTCAGGCTTCTCAGCCTTTTTCATTTTATAGTTGTCTATTCTCAGACATGTTAAGCTTCCGCATGTGCTTTGACTTGTATGCTCTGAATGTTGGGTCATGAGACCCCTGTTTGTAATATCTCACTCCTCGGAGCCTATTGATTAAATACTTGAGTTGTAGAGTCATGTTGTGATGCCATGTTGTATTTGCACATATCGAGCATATTGTGTGTATGTTATTGAAATGCTTGGTATGTGTGGGATCTGACTATCTAGTTGTTTATCCTTAGTAGCCTCTCTTACCGGGAAATGTCTCCTAGTGTTTCCACTGAGCCATGGTAGCTTGCTACTGCTCCGGAACACTTAGGCTGGCCGGCATGTGTCCTTCTTCGTTCCTGTGTCTGTCCCTTCGGGGAAATGTCACGCGATGAATACCGGAGTCCTGTTAGCCCGCTACAGCCCGGTTCACCGGAGTCCTGCTAGCCCAGTTCTACAGCCTGGATTCACTCGCTGATGACCGACACGTTCGATGCTGGGTCATGGATGCCTGTCCCTGTAAGTCTGTGCCACTTTGGGTTTACGACTAGCCATGTCAGCCCAGGCTCCTTATCATATGGATGCTAGCGACACTGTCATATACGTGTGCCAAAAGGCGCAAACGGTCCCGGGGAAAGGTAAGGCGACACCCTTGGGAATACCGTGCGTGAGGCCGCAAAGTGATATGAGGTGTTACATGCTAGATCGATGTGGCATTGAGTCGGGGTCCTGACATCCGTCCCATAGCGTATCCCTTGGGCCCTTCGAAGCTGCCCTTCAAGAACTCAAATCCACCGTGTGTTGGCCCCACGGTGGGCGCCAACTGTCGTGGAATTGTCACACCAGATGTCCTAGTGAAAGGACTTAGTCGTGGAGCCATCGCAACTAGGCAGCTTAAAGGGGTTAATCGGGACAAATGACATGAGGTTTATACTGGTTCGGCCCCTTACGGTGAAGGTAAAAGCCTATGATCCAGTTTTGAGTGGGATTGCTTATGTCTCGACAACCAGGGAGCGAATCGCTTGACCTAGCTCTCGAGTTGATGTTACTTGTCCTGAACCGCCGCTGGGTCGTCCCTTTATATACAGAGGTCGACGCCCAGTGGCTTACAGAGTCCCGGCCGGCTCATAAATAGTGTCCGGCTCGGTCCCTTAACTATTCTTGCCTTACAATACAAGTCACGCACATATGGCAGTTTATCACTACGGGCCTTAAGTCGCCTATGGGCTTTGGGCCCTTAACTGAACCGCCATCTTTATCCTTAGTCTTGGGCTTCAAGAATATTTGTAAGCATAACCCGGCCCCTCCTGGGCGGGTCATACTAATAATTATATCCCCAACAGCGGTGGATCTGGGTTCGTGGTTCATGGATGGCAGGTATGGTTTTCTCCTCCGACGTCTTAGTCGGGTGAGGGTGCCAGATCTGGAGTTCGATGGCGTGCCTGAGGTGTTGCCTCAGTCCGATTCGTTCAATGGCAATGGTTTTGCATTTGGTGAGCCACCTTGGAGGTCCACAAAGCTGCATATCAGCAATGGAGCCGCTTCGAGCTTGGGTGTGAAGGTGATCCGTCATTTTTTCCTTTGGTGGATGCTGTGGTGGTGCCATAGGCAGGTGACGGGCATCGGTGTCAAGCTCAGAGGATTCTTCGGTCTTGATTGTATTTTTACTTCTTGGCTGGTGTTCCTTTGTGCAAAGACTAGATTTCTACTGTCTTTTCAGTTTTATCATGTGTGTACATGGTTTGTACTAGATACTTATGATATAATGAGACACGTATTACCATGAAAAAAAGAGTTCTGACAGGAGGTCCCTACTATTGAATGCATCAAGTCGCATGTCAAGAAGATGGTTATCCATGAATACAGAGGGAAACAAAGTGAACTTGAATTCCTAAAATTCATTCCTGGGAAAGCGCAAGACCTACAGACATCCAATGTTCTGCTAAACAGACAGAGTCTTAGAGCAACTCCAACCGTTAGGCCCCCAGCGCATCCGGCGGTAGCGGTTTGGCCGATGCGCCGACGGCTTTTTCGCCCTGAGGGCGATGCAGTTCCCAGCCGCGTCCCTAGGTTTTGGCCCCAAGACGCACTTCTCTTTTCCCGCTGCTAAAAAATGCCACAAGTTCGGCGATCTGCCACAAAGTTCGGCGATCACCATGCCACAGTTCGGCGATCAAACATAAACGATAGTTCGACGTTCAAAAGGAAGGACTTGTAGACAAATGAATGCATCAAACGACGGGCTCCTCCGGCATGGGACTGGCCGGTGTCAGCGTGGCTTCTGTGCTCAGGCTGCTCGGTGTCAGTGTGGCTTCACCATTCGGGCTGGGCATCGGTGTTGGGATCAGTGTAGATGTAGGCGCGGTGGTTGACGGCATCTGGTTCAAGATGAGGCTGCGCTCCGCCATTTAACACGTCTTGACCTTCTCATCCATCATCGACGTGTCCACTCCCATCAAGAACGCCAGGTTGGTGTTCCTCTTCTTCACGGAGATGTTGGTCCGGAGTAGGTCGAGCATGACGGCATTGTTCTTCATCAACACCGACCATCGCGCCTCGGATTTCTCTTCCCTCTGGGCGGTGCGGTTCTTGGCGTCGGTGATGCACTGCTCGATGGATGCTTGCAGCTGCTCGACAACCGGTGTGGCGTCCTTCACTGTCTTGGCTCGTTTGTTGCCGTCAAGGCGCCCATCCGTCGCCCCCGGCGCGTCCGGCTTGTATGTCTCCTTGGCCTTGGCGAGCGTGCGCCGGACATCCGTTCACTTCTCGCACTTCTCGATCAGGGTGAACACATGGAGGAACTTGAACTCTTGGTCAATGTTCTCCTGGCGGTACATGGTGAACATCCGAAATATCTGTGTCAAAGAACAAGTGTCTGCGACGTACATGGCAAAAAGAAGTGAGAGCTGACGTCTATGCATACCTAACCCTCGATGTTGGCGCTGTTGGGGAATGAAGTAATTCCAAAATTTTCCTACGCACACGCAAGATCATGGTGATGCATAGCAACGAGAGGGGAGAGTGTGTCCACGTACCCTCGTAGACCAAAAGCGGAAGCGTTAGCACAACGCGGTTGATGTAGTCATATGTCTTCACGATCCGGCCGATCAAGTACCGAACGCACGGCTCCTCCGAGTTCTGCACACGTTCAACTCGACGACGTTCCTTGAACTCCGATCCAGCCGAGCTTTGAGGGAGAGTTCCGTCAGCACGACAGCATGGTGAAGATGATGATGCTCTACCGATGCAGGGCTTCCCTAAGCACCGCTACGATATTATCGAGGTGGATTATGGGGGAGGGGGGCACCGCACACGGCTAAAAGATCCAAGGGATCAATTTTTGTGTCTCAAGGGGGTGCCTCCCTTCCCGTATATAAAGGATTGGAGGAGGGGAAGGGGGCCGGCCACCCTTGGCGCGCCCCATGAGGAGTCCTACTCCCACCGGGAGTAGGACTCCCCCCTTCCATGTTGGA
>NC_041381.1:69698994-69768177 GCF_002162155.2 Triticum dicoccoides
TGACTTGGGGGGGGGGGTGGAGGGGCGCGCGGCTGCCCCTTGGCCGCCTCTCCTCTTCCACCAATTGGGCCCATAAGGCCCAATAACCTCCGGGGGGGTCCGGTAACCCCCGGTACTTCGGTATATATCCGATAACCCCCAGAACCATTCCGGTGTCCAAATGTAGTTGTCCAATATATCAATCTTCATGTATCGACCATTTCGAGACTCCTCGTCATGTCCGTGATCACATCCGGGACTCTGAATTACCTTCGGTACATCAAAACACATAAACTCATAATATAACCGTCATCGGACTTTAAGCGTGCGGACCCTACTGGTTCGAGAACTATGTAGACATGACCGGGACACATCTCCGGTCAATAACAAATAGCGGAAACCAGATGCTCATATTGGCTCCTACATATTCTATGAAGATCTTTATCGGTCAAACCGCATAACAACATACGTTGTTCCCTTTGTCATCGGTATGTTACTTGCGCGAGATTCCATCGTCAGTATCTCAATACCTAGTTCAATCTCGTTACCGACAAGTCTCTTTACTCGTTCCGTAATACATCATCCCACAACTAACTCATTAGTTACAATGCTTGCAAGGCTTATAGTGATGTGCATTACCGAGTGGGCCCAGAGATACCTCTCCGACAATCGGAGTGACAAATCCTAATCTCGAAATACGCCAACCCAACAAGTACCTTCGGAGACACCTGTAGAGCACCTTTATAATCACCCAGTTATGTTGTGACGCTTGGTAGCACACAAAGTGTTCCTCCGGTAAACGGGAGTTGCATAATCTCATAGTCATAGGAACATGTATAAGTCATGAAGAAAGCAATATCAACATACTAAATGATCAAGTGCTAAGCTAACGGAATGGGTCAAGTCAATCACATCATTCTCCTTATGATGTGATCCCGTTAATCAAATGAAAACTCTTTGTCCATGGCTAGGAAACATAACCATCTTTGATTAATGATCTAGTCAAGTAGAGGCATACTAGTGACACTCAGTTTGTCTATGTATTCACACATGTATCATGTTTCCGGTTAATACAATTCTAGCATGAATAAGAAACATTTATCATGATATAAGGAAATAAATAATAACTTTATTATTGCCTCTAGGGCATATTTCCTTCAGTCTACCACTTGAACTAGAGTCAATAATCTAGATTACACAGTAATGATTCTAACACCCATGTATCCTTGGTACTGATCATGTTTTGCTCGTGGAAGAGGCTTAGTCAACGGGTCTGCAACACTCAGATCCGTATGTATTTTGCAAATCTCTATGTCTCCCACTTGGACTTGATCCCGGATGGAGTTGAAGCAACTCTTGATGTGCTTGGTTCTCTTGTGAAATCTGGATTCCTTTGCCAAAGCAATTGCACCAGTATTGTCACAAAAGATTTTCATTGGACCTGATGCACTAGGTATGACACCTAGATCAGATATGAACTCCTTCATCTAGACTCCTTCATTTGCTGCTTCCAAAGCAGCTATGTACTCTCCTTCACACGTAGATCCCGCCACAACGCTTTGTTTAGAACTGCACCAACTGATAGCTCCACCGTTCAATGTAAACATGTATCCGGTTTTCGATTTAGAATCGTCCGGATCAGTGTCAAAGCTTGCATCGACGTAACCATTTACGACTAGCTCTTTGTCACCTCCATAAATGAGAAACATATCCTTAGTCCTTTTCAGGTATTTCAGGATGTCCTTGACCGCTGTCCAGTGATCAACTCTTGGATTACTTTGGTACCTCCCTGCTAAACTTATAGCAAGGCACACATCAGGTCTGGTACACAGCATTGCATACATGATAGAGCCTATGGCTGGAGCATAGGGAACATCTTTCATCTTCTCTCTATCTTCTGCAGTGGTCGGGCATTGAGTCTTACTCAACTTCACACCTGGTAATACAGGCAAGAACCCTTTCTTTGCTTGATCCATTTTGAACTTCTTCAAAACTTTGTCATGGTATGTGCTTTGTGAAAGTCCAATTAAGCATCTTGATCTATCTCTATAGATCTTGATGCCCAATATATAAGTAGCTTCATCGAGGTCTTTCATTGAAAAACTCTTATTCAAGTATCCTTTTATGCTATCCAGAAATTCTATATCATTTCCAATCAGCAATATGTCATCCACATATAATATCAGAAACGCTACAGAGCTCCCACTCACTTTCTTGTAAATACAGGCTTCTCCAAAAGTCTGTGTTAAATCATATGCTTTGATCACACTATCAAAATGTTTATTCCAACTCCGAGAGGCTTGCACGAGTCCATAAATGGATCGCTGGAGCTTGCACACTTTGTTAGCTCCCTTTGGATCTACAAAACCTTCCGGTTGCATCATATACAACTCTTCTTCCAGAAATCCATTCAGAAATGCAGTTTTGACACCCATTTGCCAAATTTCATAATCATAAAATGCGGCAATTGCTAACATGATTCGGACAGACTTAAGCATCTCTACGGGTGAGAAAGTCTCATCGTAGTCAATCCCTTGAACTTGTCGAAAACCTTTTGCAACAAGTCGAGCTTTATAGACAGTAACATTATCCTCAGCGTCAGTCTTCTTCTTGAAGATCCATTTATTCTCAATGGCTTGCCGATCCTCGGGCAAGTCAACCAAAGTCCACACTTTGTTCTCATACATGGATCCCATCTCAGATTTCATGGCCTCAAGCCATTTTGCGGAATCTGGGCTCACCATCGCTTATTCATAGTTCGTAGGTTCGTCATGGTCTAGTAACATAACCTCTAGAACAGGATTACCGTACCACTCTGGTGCGGATCTCAATCTGGTTGATCTACAAGGTTCGATAGTAACTTGATTTGAAGCTTCATGATAAATATCATTGACTTCCTCACTAATTGTTGTAGGTGTCACAGGAACCGGCTTATGTGATGAACTACTTTCCAACAAGGGAGCAGGTACAATTACCTCATCAAGTTCTACTTTCCTCCCACTCACTTCTTTGGAGAGAAACTCCTTCTCTAGAAAGGATCCAAATTTAGCAACTAAAGTCTTGCCTTCAGATCTGTGATAGAAGGTGTAGCCAACAGTTTCCTTTGGGTATCCTATGAAGACACATTTTTCTGATTTGGGTTCAAGCTTATCAGGTTGAAGCTTCTTCACATGAGCATCGTAGCCCCAAACTTTAAGAAATGACAACTTTGGTTTCTTGCCAAACCACAGTTCATAAGGCGTCATCTCAACGGATTTCAATGGTGCCCTATTTAACAAGAATGCAGCCGTCTCTAAATCATAACCCCAAAATGATAGTGGTAAATCAGTAAGAGACATCATAGATCACACAATATCTTGTAAACTACGATTACGACGTTCGAACACACCATTACGCTGTGGTGTTCCGGGTGGCATGAGTTGCGAAACTATTCCGCATTGTTTCAAATGTAGACCAAACTCGTAACTCAAATATTCTCCTCCATGATCAGATCGTAGAAACTTTATTTTCTTGTTACAATGATTTTCCACTTCACTCTGAAATTCTTTGAACTTTTCAAATGTTTCAGACTTATGTTGTGGCACCCCGGCTCAGAGGAAACCAGAACGCCCTGTATTCCAGCCCAGAGATCGAGGAGAAGTCTTCTGGAATACGGCACTGCTTAGCATAGAACAAACCAACTCTTTATTATTACACGAATATGAATACAAGGTCTCCGATATTACAATGAATAACATCGGTACGATGACACTACACCATCCTCAATTGCTCTATGCAAGCAGAAGAACAACTCGAAGCAGCAGAATAACTCTAGCAGCAGAACAACGGCGACGGTGGTGAACTCCACTCTGCAAGGACTCTGGCTGGAATGCTTATCCTAGCTCGCATGAACGGAAACCACGACAAACAAGCAATCAAATCCGGCATGACCTGCAAACTGGCATGACACGCCAGGTCAGTACATTGAATGTACTTGCAAGCTCACAAATAACCAGAAGCAATCAAGACAAACAATAGCATGGCAATTACAGGTTAAGCAGGGATTATCATGATATCATCAGCATAACATGGCATAACCAACATAAACATGATACAACTATCTCAACATGAACATATTAATCCGACAATACTAGCATGCAACATGATGACACCATATGCACCACTTATTCTGCTCGGTTACCTTGTAACCAACACATGCATCACTTACCAACCTCGGACATCACACGATCATCTCAGGATCAAATCAAGCTTGGTATAAACAATACCGCAGTAATCAGTAAATAACCACAAGGAGCTTGATCTTTACCCATGACTCTCGTACAACATCACGAATATACAACAACTCGGTATCCTCGATACCACCGTGATCCTTACGGCGATCACAACCACGACCAACACTTAGTCTCAATCCGTGATCCTTACGGCGATCACAACCCGACCAATACATGGCCCGTGATCCTTACGGCGATCACAACCCGACCACTACATGGCCCGTGATCCTTATGGCGATCACAACCCGACCAACACTTGGCCAACTTATCTCACTGTTATTAAGCACATTATTTTTATTACTGTTGACTCATGGTGTGACCTTCTCTCGACCTGGGCCCTTATCCACGGGCACGGCTATCGATAGATTTAATATACACTCTGTAGAGGTTAGTATACTTTACCCACACTACGGAACCCATGGCCTCACTCTCCCAACCAAGTGGACCAATAGTGTTCCGATAAAACCGATCTATTGTCATGACACTCTCCCGACCCTTCCGACTCAGACCCCACCGGGCTAGTCCTGGGTGGCCCCGTGTCTACCTCCAGACACCTCGACCACCATCATGGCCACGATCCACACTGGGATCTGGTACCAAAATTAACTTAACAACGGGCTCACAAGGTTATGCTCCGCCTACCTAATCATGGTAGCACGCGCCCATAACCTTCCCTAAATTGAGGTACCGACCAGAGGCACAACAATAGACCCAGTTAGGACCGTCCCGTACCGGTAAGCGTGGTTGCACTGGTCAGCATCGATTCAGCAGCACCATGACTCAGCCAACAGGTGTTCAAGTTCAATTTAATCTGGTTAACTTGAATGCAAAAATGTTGAGCCATGATAAAATACATGAACATGATATCAACATCATCATGAGAGTATCACATAACTTTCCACCATACCAACAATAACTCATATCCACTGAACATGGCATACTGACTAGCATAACCATCTCCAACATTAACATGTACTACTAACCAGCATAATCATATGAAATGTAATACTAGCAGGTATAACATGATCATAGAGTATAAAACAACATAGCATAACAGTGAACATTCAAATCTAAACTTCACCAGAACAACGATAACCGTCTTTTCAACAAGCATACATTTATTAAATATTCAAGTTGAAAACCATGGCTACTGCATGACTATCATGCAAGTGGGTATTGTGGCTTGCCTGGGGATGAATAAGGCACCGGGGAGAAGTGCGGTGAAGCCGCAGAAAGATTCGCCGGAAATTGTTCTCTCTCAGAGGGGGCTGAATAAGGGCAAGGGCATAATGGTCATTTTCACAGTGTCAAACCATAGTGAAAGCATGACCAACAGAAAGGGCTCGATGAGACGAAGAAGTGAGCGTTGGTTTCACCTCATTTGGAGTTACGAGCAAAAAGATATGAGGGGTTGAAGTTCAGGGACTTTTCTGCAAAAAATTCATCACAAATAAGTCCCTGAGTGGATAAGACAGAAGCGCAAAACAGAAACATGCTTTCGGTCAGCGAAAACGTATTCCACTTATCCATGTCAGCATGGACTGGTCAACGCGGGGCCGGCGGCTTAGAGGCTTACAGGTGGGGTCCATGCACAGGAGATGGGGCCCGCCTGCTTGGTCAACTCCCTCCTCTCTCTCTCTCTCTCTCCTTGCTCCTTCCTCCTCCCGACGTGAAGAACAGAGGGGCGAGGTAGTGGCGCTGCCGGTGCTAGACACGGCGGCTCCGTCCATCTCCGGCCAGGGGAAGGACACCGACGGCTTCAGGACGGAGGCCCGCACCCATCCAGGGGCGAAACGATCGTCGGGGAGTGGTGGAGCGGAGGGGACGCTGCGGCGACGGTGACTCCAGAGGCGGGGGCTGGTCGATGGGCACGGCCCTAGAGGGGCTCCGGCGACGAGGGGAAAGGCAGGGGCGACTCGCCCGAGTGTGGGGAAGACGATGGTTGTCGTGGAATTAACACGTCAGATGTCCTCATGAAAGGACTTAGTCGAAGAGCCATCGCAACGTGTTAGCTTGAAGGGGTTAAAGCGGACACGGGACACGGGAGTTTTTATACTAGTTCGGCCCCTTCAATGAAGGTAAAAGCCTACGTCTAGTTGTGATGGGATTGATTGGGTTTCGGTGACCAGGGGGCGAATACGCTTTGCCTGAGTCTCGAGTTGTTGTCTCTTGTCCCTGAACCGCGGCCGGGTCGTCCCTTTATATACATAGGTTGATGCCCGGCCGGTCTACAGAGCCCCGAGGCCGACTCATACAAAGTGTCCGGCTCGATCTCTCCTTTCGTAACTTACATTACAAGTTACATAATCATGGTGGTTTACCATTATGGGCCCTAATCTGCCTTTGGGCTCCGGACCTCTAAGCTTCAATAGTAAAGCGCCATCTTCTGGATCTTCATGGGCTTCAACATAGTCGAGGGTGAACCGGGCCCTCCTGGCCGATTTACACTCAATAGTCATATCCCCAACATTAGGCCCCAGATTGATTTGAACCTGTTCATGTCAGTCTTCAATACTTAAATAAATCTTGTGAACATCTCTGTCGGTGTCAAAACCGGCGGATCTCGGGTAGGGGGTCCCGAACTGTGCGTCTAGGCAAATGGTAACAGGAGACGAGGGACACGATGTTTTACCCAGGTTTGGGCCCTCTTGATGGAGGTAAAACCCTACGTCCTGCTTGATTAATATTGATGATGTGTGTTACAAGAGTAGATCTACCACAAGATCAAGGAGGCTAAACCCTAGAAGCTAGCCTATGGTATGATTGTTGTTCGTCCTACGGACTAAAGCCATCTGGTTTATATAGACACCGGAGAGGGCTAGAGTTACACAGAGTCGGTTACAATGGTAGGAGATCTACATATCCGTATCGCCAAGCTTGCCTTCCACGCCAAGGAAAGTCCCCTCCGGACACGGGACGAAGTCTTCAATCTTGTATCTTCATTATCTTGGAGTCCGGCCGATGATGATAGTTCGGCTATCCGGACACCTCCTAGTCCGGGACTCCCTCAGTAGCCCCTGAACCAGGCTTCAATGATGACGAGTCCGGCGCGCATGTTGTCTTCGGCATTGCAAGGCGGGTTCTCCCTCCGAATAATTCATAGAAGATTGTGAACACCAGGATAGTGTCCGGCTCTGCAAAATAATTTCCACATGCCACCGTAGAGAGAATAATATTTACACAAGTTCAATATGTGGACGTATTTCGTGGCATGACATCACACCACTACCAATCCTTTAGTCGAATTGTTTTTACTATACCACCTTAGCACATTTAGCGAAGCGGTTTCCTTGGCACGTCTTGTCGAAGCAGAGATCGTGTTCCCCTTATTCCGGGATTCCCATCAATACGGACGTGGGTAACCCAACCGCGCCATTGATTGCAGCGCTTGGGAGATAAGCGAGTTTTATCGGGCTGGTGGGGACGCATGTTTTCGTCCGCCCATATAAGGGGATAGAGATCCAACCCTATTACCTGCGCCTTCTTCCTCCTTGGCTTATCCATCTCTGCGAACCCGAGCTCCAGCGCCCAAGCCCGCACATCTCACCTCAACCTTCTCCAACTATGTCCGGAGCAGGAGGCAAGTGGATGGCCTCCTCCGTCACGGAGGGGCAGATCCAGAAGCTGCGCAACGCCGGATACTTGTCCAGCGATCGCGCACCGACTCCCCATCGAGGGAGAGCTCATCCCCACCCCAAGCCCCATGAGAGGGTAGTATTCCTTCCCCATTTCCTCCGCGGACTAGGCTTCCCACTCCATCCCTTTGTCCGGGGGCTCATGTTCTACTACGGCTTGGATTTCCATGATTTGGTCCCGAATTTCATCCTCAACATCTCGGCGTTTATCGTCGTGTGCGAGGCCTTCCTCTGCATCCAGCCCCACTTCGGCTTATGGCTCAAGACCTTCAGTGTCAAGCTGAAGGTTGTAAAGGGCAGTCAAGCGGAGTGCGGAGGCGCCATGGTGGGCAGGATGTCCCACGTTACCTGGCTCGAGGGCACTTTCGTGGAAACCATCAAGGGGTGGCAATCGGGGTGGTTCTATATCACCGAGCCGCGTGACCCTGAATGGGCAGCGGCCCCCCGAATTCAGATCCGGCATCCCCACACGGCTCACCTCCTGGAAAGAGAGCGGCCGGACATGGGGTGATTCGGAGGAGCTGACCGGACTCCAAGCTTGCATCCAAAAGCTAGTGGACAAGAAGCTCAAGCTTGTCAACATAATCCAGGTCATGCTGATCCGCCAGATTCTCCCGTGCCAACGACGGGGCTTCAACATGTGGGAGTTCGATCCGGCGCAGCACTAGACTCTGAATGGGCTCTTCGACACTACGTATGAAGATGTCTGGAAGGTGCTGTTCAAGGGCGCCGAAGATCGCGGATTCAGCTCGGAGCGTCCAGCTGATGAGGTAAGTGATTTTGTCCTTTAAGGGACGTGTGTTTTCCATAGTTTGACTCTATGCGGGATCTAAACTCCCTTTCCTTTGATAGGACTGGCTGAAGAAGGCCGCACAGGCTATCTGTCCGGCCCCATTGCCAGAGGACCCAACGGACGCCCGTTTGACGGGGCTGCTGGCTCCGGCACCCCATGTGGTGCCGGAGAAGAAGGCCAAGAAGAAGGCCACGGGGACTCGGAAGAGTTCCCGTTTTCGGGTGCTATCGGATGACGAATCCGAGGCCGACTCCTCTCACCAAGGTGAGGAGGAGAAGAAGAAAGCCTCTTCCCCAGCGGGGGGAGAGAAGAAAAGGAAGGCCTCCCCAACGAGGGAGGCCGAAGGGTCCAAGAAGGGAAAAACTCTTCCCCCGGACCGCTCTGCCAACGCCAGTGACGACGACGAGGACTGGCCTCCAAGGGCCAAGCCCCTGGCAAGATCGTGAGTATCTGGATTCCCGAATAACTTCATGGTTTATCTTTTTTGCCACACAATGTCTTTCTAATGCCGATACAACCCTGCAGTCCGCCCAAGGACAATCTCCTCGCTTCGTTGAGCGGGTCCTTAGGTGCGTCAGATATGGATTCTCTTCCGACCGCCTCCACCCCCCGTGACACAGACGACGCCGAGGTGGGATCCCGGGAAGGGACCCGCCAGGAGGAGGAGGCCCCGGAGGTGTCGTAGGACAACCTCCCGGACTTTGCACCAGACTCGGCTCCGGATCCCATAGTGGCTCTGAAGTCCGGCGGGCGGCCCCTTCGTAAGAAGGGCAAGACCATGACACCGGCAGCCTCCGTCCAACCGGAGGCGCCGGATAGCTTGCTGGAGGCGCTCAATAGCGCCTCCATCAAAGAGGAACACCGCACCGTTATGAGTGTGGTGATTCAGAAGGTGCAGCTCGCCAAGAGCGGGCTGACCGAAGCTTGCAGCAGCCTTCTAACAGGCTTTGAGGTAAGAATTTTGAGATATGTAAAATAGTACCGCATAGACAGTAGCCCCTGATGCTCGTTTCGGTGTTCGAAAAGAAAAGCCGGAGTGAGGATCTAAGAAGATATACGCAGGAGTCATAAAAAATATGTCAATATGAGATTGCAGGCTGCGCTGCTGACCTCTGCCGCACTGACTGCGGAGGTCAATACTTTGAAGAAAAACCTCGAGCGGTCCGAGAACGAGCTCGGCCGTGCCAAGAAGCAGCTCGACGACAAGGAAGGTGAGTAACACCTTATTAAAATTATACCTTACAGAAAAGGATTTTGGTTGCAAAAACAATGACAAGGATAACGTGGGTATTGCAGGGGCCACTAACGAGGTGGCGACCCTGAAAGAGGCGGTGGCCGCGGCCGAACGTGATGCGGCTACGGAGCGCACCGAGCGAGAGAAGCAGGAGGCGCGGGTGGCGGAGGTACAGCAAGAGCTCCAGGATCTCGTGCAGAAACATGAGAGCCTGGAGCGTGACTCAAAGACTCGAGAGTCTGAGCTTGCGACGGCTCTTGAGAGTGCCAAAGCCGCTAAGGCCGAAGCCTACAAGGCCCTCTAGGAGATCGAGGCGGTAAATAAAATAGCAGCGGGTAAGGCATTTTTCATGCAAAGTAAGCATGTGAGTGTTAATTACCTGTCGCTTACCCGAATTCGGAGCTCTCCAGGAGCGTTCGCAGATCTCCCTCGCAGCATGTCCGATGCTGCCGCGTTCTACCGGGCCGAGGAGGGGAGCTCGACAGAGAAGGTCTTCTGGTCTCAGTATGCTGAGGCCGGACATCCGGTGCCCCTAAGCGACCAGCTGAAGCAGCTGGTCGAGCTCCACAAGGCGGCCGAACAGGCCATGAAGGGCCTCATAGTTTGGCTGTGGCGTAAGGAGGCCATGCCTGGGAGCTACTTCGGCCTAGTGCGGCGGCTGGTGGATGCGTGCCCGTGGGTTGAAGTCATCAAGCAGTTCGCCTATATTGAAGGTGCCCATCGGGCCCTTGCCCGTGCAAAGGTGCACTGGGGCAAGATGGATGCCCAGAAGCTCGTGACGGACCCACCACCGGAGGGCAAGGAGCATCGCACGCCCGAGATGTATTATAAGAGTGTGCTGAAGGGCGCCCGCACTATTGCGGGTGAGTGCTCCAAAGATGTAATATTTGAGTAGGCTCGCATTTTGTTATCCTGTGCGCTGAAAACTTAGTTCATTTGCGCTATGCAACGCATTTTAATTTAAAATATTACCTTCTGTGCGGCTGTTTATCAAATCTAAGAGATGGCAAGTCGTCGGCTTCGGCCCCCATGCCACGAGTGCTGGGGTGTTCGGGATAAATTTGAGCACTCTTGTTCCCATATTTGGGTCCATCTAGGGAGGCGCTCAACACAACGAACAAGGCAACCGGACTTATAATGCTTGAACACTCTCACTTAGCCATAGAATTCTATAATTTTAAATTTCGGCGAAGCCCCTAATCTTCGGAAGGCCGAATTTGGGGCGCTATCCACGCCTGGGCCGGATAAAAACCGGCTCCTCGCTCTAAGCGGCATAAGTCTTTAGGGACTCGCAAAAAACCTGTCAAACAGTGACCAGCTCTCGCCTCCTCATGACGGTCAGTTTTAGCTTTCTCCACTTAGGCGTTAACCCAGCTCAACTGGGGCGCAATCACAGTGGTTCTCCCAGTGCTACCGTAGCCGATACAACGGAACGTAAGGTAGCAAAACATGGGGGCCGGGCAAACCCAACTATTGACCCAAGACATGATTCGGAGCTGATGCATATAGTGCTATAAGTTCGGGGTGCCGCACTTGTGAAAGTGTTTGGACTTATCACACCATGATGCGGGAAACATAAGCCCCTGGTGTATTTAGCCGTACCGAAACGTACAGATGCGAAATGTCATAAATGAACATATGTATAAAAGAGAAATGCAATTAGAAGCAAAAAGGTGATGCATTACTTATTCAAGAAAAACTGCTATAAGTGCAGAACGATACAAATGGTGCGATAAGCAAGGGATGGGACTGTTAAACATGTCCCCCTCCAGGGGTAGGCTGCGGAATGGTGCATAAAACAGATTTAATGCTCGTAATGGAGACCACCTGGGTATTCGCCGTAGCCTTTCTTCTTCCCTGGCTGTTGGATCATGAGTTCGGCAGGTCTACTGCCGGACAGGGCCTCTGACGAACGGAGCCTGTGGGTAAAAATAAAAAGGAGAAGAAAAAGAAAAAGAAAAAGAACGACACACTTGAGAGCCCCTGGTGTGGTTGAGCCGCAGTCTGGGCCTATCGTGGTCGCGCCCCTTTCCCCATGCCCATGGTATCTTCAGAGCGTAATGGTGTACGCGAAGGACCTATCTTGACGTTTTACAGGGGCTGGGATTGGGGCCGCTCTGCTCTCGGCACGTGCCAGGTGGTCTTGTCGTAGGTTACTCCGGGCGCGCTTAGCTGTGTCTGGCCGCTTAACGGCCGGACTCGAGAATTGCCTTAAGAGGCTGCATTGTACTTCTGCCGCGAGAGCCGTTGTATGTTCCTCCGTGCGGAGAGAACGTACAGTGTTTCCGTTGACCGTGATAACTCCTCGAGGGCCTGGCATCTTGAGCTTGAGGTATGCGTAGTGCGGCACCGCGTTGAATTTTGCGAACGCGGTACATCCGAGCAGGGCATGATAGCCACTGCGGAACGGGACTATGTCGAAGATTAACTCCTCGCTCCGGAAGTTATCCGGGGATCCGAAGACCACTTCCAGTGTAATTGAGCCTGTACAATTGGCTTCTACACCTGGTATGACGCCTTTAAAGGTCGTCTTGGTAGGTTTAATCCTTGAGGGGTCGATGCCCATTTTGCGCACTGTGTCCTGATAAAGCAGGTTCAGGCTGCTGCCGCCGTCCATCAGGACTCTCGTGAGGTGAAATCCATCGACGATCGGGTCTAGAACCAATGCGGCGAATCCGCCATGGTGGATGCTGGTGGGGTGGTCCCTTCGGTCAAAAGTGATCGGGCAGGAGGACCACGGATTGAACTTTGGGGCAACTGGCTCCATCGTGTATACATCCCTGAGTGCACGCTTCCGCTCCCTTTTGGGTATGTGCGTTGCGTATATCATGTTCACCGTCCGCACCTGTGGTGGGAAACCCTTTTGTCCTCTATTGTTCGGCGATTGGGTCTCTTCCTCGTCATCGCTATGCAGCCCCTTGTCATTGTTTTCGGCAATTAACTTGCCTGCATGTTTGAATACCCAACAGTCCCTGTTGGTGTGGTTGGCTGGCTTTTCGGGGGTGCCATGTATCTGGCACAAGCGGTCGAGTATTCGGTCCAAATTGGACAGACCCGGAGTAGTTCTTTTGAATGGCTTTTTCCGCTGACCGGGTTTAGAGCCTCTGAATCCGGCATTGACTGTCGTATCCTCACTGTTGTCACCGTTAATGCAACGTTTGTTTTTGTTACGACGCGACCTGCCATTACGGTCCTTGATGTCCGGACTGCCAGAGTTTTTGCTGAGGTTGTTGCTGCGCTCTAGCCAGCTGTCCTCACCTGCGCAGAAGCGGGTCATGAGTGATGTGAGGGCTGCCATGGACTTTGGCTTTTCCTGTCCCAGGTGCCGGGCAAGCCACTCGTCGCGGATATTGTGCTTGAAGGCCGCTAGGGCCTCCACATCCGGACAGTCAACGATTTGATTTTTCTTGGTTAAGAACCTTGTCCAGAATTGTCTGGCTGCTGAATTATGTGGCTGAGGTCATCAGCGTCTGGTGGTCGCACATATGTCCCTTGGAAGTTATCGAGGAATGCGGCTTCCAGGTCTTCCCAACTCCCAATTGACTCTGCTGGCAAGCTGTTAAGCCAATGCCGGGCTGGTCCTTTAAGCTTGAGGGGGAGATATTTGATGGCGTGAAGATCGTCACCGCGGGCCATGTGGATGTGAAGGAGATAGTCTTCAATCCAAACCGCGGGGTCTGTTGTGCCATCATACGATTCAATATTCACGGGTTTAAACCCTTAGGGGATTTGATGATCCATTACTTCATCTGTGAAGCACAGTGGGTGTGTGGCGCCTCTGTACTGGGCGATATCACGACGGAGCTCAAAAGAGCTTCATCTGTTTTGTTCAGCCCGGCCGGACTTACTGTGTCCGGTGCGATGGTTGTCGTCACGTATCATGGGGCGCCCACGCGATCCATAGATCGATCTTGATTGTCTTGCCCTATCCTCCAATATATCTCGCAAGTCCGGAGCGTTCCCCTGTGGCCTTGTGCTTTTCGAGCGATGCCGGGGTACGGGTCTAGTGAAGGGCCTAGAGGCCTCTCTGTCGCGACCACGGGGTGGTCGATCAGCCGTATTGTCTCCTGGTGATGCGGGTTCATATGCCTCCTCCTCTAATCGGGGGAGCAGCTTACATTTAGGGTAGCTTTTGGAGGGGAGTTCGAGCTCATGCTCTTCGGCCGCGAGGACTTCAGTCCACCTGTCGGCTAGCAGATCTTGATCAGCTCTAAGCTGTTGCTGCTTTTTCTTGAGGCTGTTCGTCGTGGCCATAAGCCTGCGTTTGAAACGCTCCTGTTCGACGGGATCCTCTGGCACGAAGAATTCATTGTCATCGAGGCTTGCCTCGTCTTCGGAGGGAGGCATATAATCCTCTACCTCTTCTTCTGATGCTCTCTCATGAGGGCTGGCATCCCCGTCCTCCTGCGCTGGATCTTGCTGGAGTGGGTTGTCTTCGGCACTATCCGGGGTGTTATTATCTCCGGTGCCGGAATCTTCATTCTTGCTATGGCGGGATTTAGAGTGGCACCGCTGACGCCGGCGCTTGGGCTGTTTCTTGGAGGGGTCATCCTCCGCTGCCCCTTCGCCATTCCCATCCTTTGGGATATCCACCATGTATATATCATATGACGAGGTGGCTTTCTAGTGCCCGATAGGCGCTGGCTCTTGGTCGTCTCCGGCATCGTCGTCCATACCGTTGATGTCTTCAGAGTCATAGTCTAGCATGTCGGTTAGGTCATCGACAGTGGCTACCAAGTGGGTGGTGGGTGGGTTTTGAATTTCTTCGTCGTCCGCGTCCCAACCGTCCTGGCCGCAGTCCGGCCAGGGCTCTCCTGATAATGAGAGATACCTTAGCAAACTCAGGATGTCGCCAAAAGGTGAGTGTTGAAAGATGTCCGAGGCAGTAAACTCCATGATTGGTGCCCAACCGGATTCGATTGGCGGGCGCGCGGGAGGTCCGGAGTCCGGCAAGGAGTCCGGCACCTCGGAGTCACGAGCCTCGTGAGGGACAAGATCAGTGTTCGGCTCTATCGCCGTAGAGGTTGCAGCCCTCGAGGCGATGTCTAGCCATCCATCCTCGATCTGCGCAGCCGGCTCCGAATTGAAGATCCGAGCGGGCTCGAGTGCGGCCTCCAGGGTACTGTCCGGCTACAGAGCTAAATCATGCCCGTCGTGACAGTGCGGCGCGCTTGTCTGTGGCTCGAATCCATCGAAGATCAAGTCCCCGTGGATGTCAGCCATGAAGTTAAAACTTCCAAATCTGACCTGACGGCCCGGGGCGTAACTTTCGATCTGCTCTAGATGGCCAAGTGAATTGGCCCGCAGTGCAAAGCCGCCGTATACAAAGATCTGTCCGGGGAGGAAGGTCTCACCCTGGACTGCGTCGTTGATGATGATCGAAGAAGCCATCGAGCCGATCGGCGATGACACAGAGGGAGGAACTCTCAATGAAAGCACCAATGTCGGTGTCAAAACCGGTGGATCTCGGGTAGGGGGTCCTGAACTGTGCGTCTAGGCGGATGGTAACAGGAGACGAGGGACACGATGTTTTACCTAGGTTCGGGCCCTCTTGATGGAGGTAAAACCCTACGTCCTGCTTGATTAATATTGATGATGTGTGTTACAAGAGTAGATCTACCACGAGATCAAGGAGGCTAAACCCTAGAAGCTAGCCTATGGTATGATTGTTGTTCGTCCTACGGACTAAAGCCATCCGGTTTATATAGACACCGGAGAGGGCTAGGGTTACACAGAGTCGGTTACAATGGTAGGAGATCTACATATCCGTATCGCCAAGCTTGCCTTCCACGCCAAGGAAAGTCCCCTCCGGACATGGGACGAAGTCTTCAATCTTGTATCTTCATAATCTTGGAGTCCGGCCGATGACGATAGTTCGGCTATCCGGACACCCACTAGTCCAGGACTCCCTCAATCTCCTTATATTCTCGTAAACTGCCATATTATCTTCTCCTGTAAACTTTGTTAAACCGCCATGATGTCATCCTCTGGACATAGCAACGGACCATCATGACATCATCTCTGTATAAAAATATTAAAAAGATTCCCTTCTTTAATGGCATCCCGAAAATCGAGGCGACAGGCGCGCCATCTTTGCCGCTTCAGGCTCCTCGATTCTTGCGCCTGCCATTTATCCTTTTCCCCCTTATAAATAAAGCCCGAGGGTCCTTTTCTTTCTTCCCCTTCCATGCCTTCTTCTTCCTCCTCACGACGCTCAAGCTCTGAAGCTCCGCCGCCACCCTCGACCCTTGAGAAATGCATCGACAAAGGCCGCTGCATCAACCTGAATCGAACTAGAGTTCATGACACCCCTCCGCAGTAGATCTGCACTGGTAAGTTTTCCTTTTCCCTCATCTTTAGATCTGCGCTAGGGTTAACGGGTTCATCCGTGTTCATAAGTGTTCATCCTAGTTCTTTGTGTCTTGCTTCTGCCATAGTTTCTTTGATCCAATAAGTAGCGCGAATCTCGTGCGGTAGTTGCTCCGCATCCATTTTCAGTACTAGTAGATCTTCCTTCTCTGTATAAGGATCCTCAGTAGAGCGCACGTCCTTCTCTGTTCCGCTTAACGCCATTATAGGCTGCAGAAATTTTTCTTTATTGAAACACGGTAGATCCAAATAAATTTCATCATTGTGTGAAACCTGTTTTTGTCAACAGTTAGCAAATTTTCATCTCTGGCTCCTCCACCTGAGGGCGGTTTAAACCTTAATAGTTGGTAATCCGCCACATGTCATTAGCCCTCACTTAAACCGCCGTCTTGTCTTGAATAATAAACTCCGGTTTAACTTACGTATATGCCTTCATCAAATTCTCCGGTTTAACACTGATTAGTGCGTACCAACCAACTGTTGTAAACCGGCCTTCATTTTTCCCTTTACAGTTTGTTTCCAAGATGACTAAGCAATTCGCCGCTTGCAACTGGGTTCCATCCTGGATCACAGAAACGCAAATCAACGGATACGTTGTAACGGGCGCTTTAGCTTCAAAGAATGTCCTTCATTGGTGGGTTCCTGGCCCTGAGTGCCCTCCTGAGCCTCAAGATGGCGAAGTTATTGTTTTTATGCAGCACTTAGACTGGGGTTTCAGCCCGCCTGGTTCAAAAAATTTCCGGGATGTCCTTGCTAGCTTTCAGCTCCATCCACAAGACATTGGACCAAACTCCGTATCAAATATATGCAACTTTCAAGTTTTTTGTGAAGTTTACCTTCAAGAGGAACCATCCGTTGAGCAGTTCCGGGATTTTTTTCCATCTGAACCGCCGAACTAAGTTTTCTGACGGTCCTAACACGGAGCTTGGTGGAGTATCAATCCAGAATAGGAAGGAAGTTGATTTCCCACATGCATCACACCACAGTCACCCCAAAGACTAGAACCGAACTTGGTTTTATTGTCAGAACACTGCCCCTGCTAAAGAAAATCCCTTGCCGGGTTACCTCCCTCACCGGCTTAGCAACGGCCATCCGTTACCACGACGATTGACTGCCAAAGAACGGCAAACTTATTCCCCTCAACTTGCCAAGCTCCGGGCTCTCATGGCCAATGGTTTAACTGGTGTTGATCTTGTTCACTGCTGGGTTAAATGGCACATCCTGCCCTTAAGTCACCACTCCGGATTGATGCATGAATATACCGGCAACGCCAATGATCCTCAATGGTTTAATGAAATAGATGTGACAGATGACGAAGTCGCCAAATCGGTGAAAAAGATGTTAGATGAACCAATCGTCCCATGCAGCCAAACCGGGCTGGCCCCCCTTTTACACTGCCAACAAACCGCCAGCGGTAAATATTTTAACTTTGTACTTTCTTGATCCGCCTCTGCTTTAACATTGTTCTAATAAATTTTTGTTTAATATTTCCAGCCCAATAGCTCCTTTTGGAAAAGGAAGACTTCAGATAAACCGGCTAGAGCCCCTCGTGCCAAGAGCAAAGCTACCAAGAAAGTAGCCAAGAAGAAGACCGGCGAAGCTGCTGATCCGCCCGAAGATGCTGAAGATTCGGATCAAGAGGTAGAACTTGACTCCCTTGGCTCCTTTTTCATACATCTTATTAACAATGATTATCATCAGGATGATGTAGAGGTCAGCCGTGCGGACCATGTTGAGGTAATCTCTCTTTCCTCCGGTTCAGATCTTGTGTCGGTTCAAAGATTTCGCCGTGCAGTTCGAAAAGTGAAACGCTCTCACCCTCTTGCTTATTTGGATCCAAAATTTCCTTTAAAGAAACAGCAACCTGAAGGGCGCCGCACAACCCGACACAGTGGCTAGCAAGTCACCTCTTCCAGTTTACCGGATACACCAACCCGGAAGCGTCATCCAGAGGTTACTTGCTCTCCCAAAAAACGTTATCCTTTGAAGGGTTTCTTCTGATACCCACTTAATCCGTCTAATCCGAATTACCAGGCGTCTTCCAATTCATCTGGCGGTTCATCAACTACTCAACTGCCTCCCCTCAAGACCGTCGCTGGGTAAGTGCATTATTTTTCGGTTTGTCTCTTCATGCATCGGTTTATCATACTAATCTTTATTTTGACATTGTAGTGACAAGGCCGGATTGAGCAAGAAAGCCAAGACCAGCGGCCCCTCTGACGATGTTGAACCGGAGAAGACCCCAGACGATGCTGGTGAAAATCCTGATATTGTCATGGATGACACTGCCCCGCAAGACCCAGCTACCGATGCCAATCCGCCGGAAGATGACACGAAAACACATGTTGAAACATCAAGTCCACATGCCATGCCTTTAAGTCTAGTTGCTGATCCGCTGAGGTCAACTGCTGATCTGCCAAGCTCTGCAGCCAAACCGCCAAGCCCTGCTGCCAATCCACCAAGCCCAGCCAAAGACAATGTCAATCCGACAAGCCCAGCCAAAGATGATGATGACGTTTTTGTCACTGGTACTGCTTATACCACCCCAGGCAACCCAGTTGCTTTATCGAAGCATACTGCCAAGGATGAATTTGCTGCTATGGGCAAAGGAAAATGGAAGACCGACTTGTCCGACTATGTTAATCTTTCTGCTCAAGATCTTCATTCCGGATTCTTGAACCGGCTTTACACCAGCCGAGATTATGAAGCTAGTTTGGTGAATCTGATGAAGGAATGCTATGAGGTAATCTTCAAAACACCATCTTTATTCTGTACATTCATTGTATTGTAGCCCCCAAGGGCCGGTTTATCTTTTAAAGATAAACCAGGTCTTTAAAGATAAAGAACACGTTGACTTCGTAGCCCCCAAGGGCCGGTTTGTCTTGTGAAGACAAATCGAGACTTTTATATTCCATATTGTACCTCGTTGACTTTCCTTGTGTAATTTTTGGATGAAACACACATTAGCCCCCAAGTGCCAAGATTAAAACTTGTATTGATCCTTGGGACTTTAAACAATTAGTAGTAAAGAAGCAATCCGCATTAGCCCCCAAGTGCCAAGTGTATAACTGGTTATATGCTTGGGACTTTGATAATATTTACATGCTCCTCCTCTGTCTGTGATAGGCTGATATAAATCGCCAAGGCACTCAAATTGCCGATCTTCAAGAAAACATCAAGTCTCAACAAGCCGAAACTTCGAAGGACAAGGATGAGCTTAAAACTGCTTTGGTAGCCATGGAGCAACTCAAAGAAGGGTTCAAGACGGAGCGTGCCAACTGGGAGACTGAAAAGAATGCATTGCTGAAGCGGGCAGAAGACACCGAGTCAGCTCTTAAACCGGTGGCGGAAGAGCTAACGGGTTGAAGTGCTAAGTGAATGCCATGACTTCTGCGGTGTTTGGTAAGTAGTTTTGCTAAGGCTTCTTGAATGATCATGTTTGTAATTTGCCGGTTTAACATGAAATTCTTAAACCGTTGTAGGTAGCCGCATTGCTCATCTGGGCTCTGATTTGCGGATGAAGCTGAAGGTAGTATATACTCTGATTCAACAACTCTATACCGGTGCCCAACGGGTTATCTGTGCAGCTTCATACAACAATCCGGCCCCCACTTTGATCAAGGATACTCTAGCAAGGTTATCCATGACGCCAGCGTAGATAGAAGAGATGAACCGATCTGCTGCCAGGGCTGGTGCTTGGTTGGCACTGACCCGAGCCAAAGCATGGATAGCTGACCTTGATCTGGCGGATATTGCCAAGGGCTTCCCTAGTGAACAAGAGAACGGGGCAGAGTTTGATAACGAAGCCCTCAAAGTTGTGACAAGGGAAATGCCTCCTCTGGCGAGTCAATTGGCAGAAGAAGCAAACTTGACGGTTCACCGGTCTTTCTATGATGCAAACAACAAACGGATTGACACTGTCATACCAGAACTGCAAAATCTTATTCCACCAATCCGTATGCACACTTACGCCCCTGACGTTGATCCGGCTGAACTTATAAGTGAAGAGGCTATCTTTCAGGCCTTAACCCGGATTGACTGGACCACCGTTGACTTCCAGCCACTGGATGAGGAGGAGGAGGCTGAACCGACGCCAGACGATCCATCCACCTCACGTCAACATGGTGATGAGGCCTGACCCAACAATCTGATTGATGCTTCATAAACTGTGCTCTGTGGAAAGAACAAGTCCGTATTTTGGGCCCTCAAAGCGCCTTGTAATAGGCTAGTTAAATACTTTGATCTTCTGTCATCGTGCACTTGGATATACTTTGCTTGATCCGCCATGCCAATTTCAGTGCTGGCTTATATATCTTTATAATATTATGCAATCCCTGTATCTGTATGGGAAAAAGCTGTCCTGGCGGTTTACCACTGGATGGGTCATAGTGCCCAAGATAAAGCCTGGCTAATAACCAAAGCGGAATAAATATGGAATAACTCATACCTATGATATGAAATCACTTAGTAAGGGTGAAAATCCAAATTTTTGGCTGTTATATCCCTTCCCTTATAATGATAGGATGAATAAGTCATGTCGGGTTATAACAAACACCAGATGATCATACTGGCGACATATAGTCAAAGCCAGGCCGGGTTAACAAACACCAGTTTGGTAAGATGGTCTAACAACGTATAGTTGAAAGCCAAGCCGGGTTAACAAACACCGGGTTAACATCATGACTGAAAAGCCACACCGGGTCAAAGGATACCGGTTCAAGATAAAGTCATCAAAAAGGTGAAAACTTAGCAAAAAAGCAAACAAAAAATCATGTAGTCAAGGCTTTTCAAGGGCTGCCAAGCCCAAATTCAAGGCTTTTCATGGGCTGCCAGGCCACTAAGTTAAACCATTTTGCAAAGCCTTTTAAGATGGGCCTCCAACTAGCCAATCGTCGTTTTAACTTTGTCAAGTTCAGGGTCTGTATAAGATTGACTTGTCAAATGTTTGGCGGGTTGTGCCAGGATTACCTGGATAGGAGTGGCTTACTTGATGAAGGCAGGTTAACCCGGGGTTTTAGGTGAATACACCAGGCTTCCAAGCCGTGGGTCGATACCCAATTACAAGGGTCCTTTCAAACTCTTTGTGACTTCTGCACAAAAGAGCCCCCAAGTAACTTTGTGAGCTGTGCTCAATGGGTGCCTATGTTTGAGCTGTGTATAACATCCAGACTCTCTTTTGCCCCTTGGGTGTGAAGCTCCCAAGCTTTGTTATGTCATGATAGCCGGTTTAATGGACAAGGTGAGTCATTGCTTTGAGAGCAGAAGCCCCCTTGTAACCAAGAAATATTGGAAGAACGGCAAAGGCCCTGCTTGTAGCAAGGATGCCGGTTTATTATATTGATCATAATATATACATTGTCATAATATGTACATAAGGAAAGCCTATGGCTCAGGTGTAATAAGGCCGAAGGAGAGCTATGTTCCATGGCCGCCGGGTCTCCTCCTCAGAACTGTGTGAGTCTTCTCGAACGTCAATGAGGTAGTATGATCCGTTGTGCAGATTTTTGCTGACCACAAAGGGTACTTCCCAAGGTGGGGATAACTTGTGCATATCAGTCTGATCCTGGATGAGCCAAAGCACTAAGTCACCTTCTTGAAAGGTTCGTGTCTTAACCCGGCGACAGTGATAATGCCGCAGGTCTTGTTGATAAACCGCCGACCGAGCCAAAGCCATGTCCCATTTCTCATCTAACAGGTCCAACGCCTCTTGAGCGCTTGCTCATTGTCCGCTTCAACATAATTGGCAACCCGGGCGAGTCATGACGAATATCACTTGGGAGGACAGCCTTAGCCCCGTAAACCATGAAGAAAGGTGTATAACCCGTGGATCGGTTTGGGGTGGTGTTTATACTCCATAACACAGATGGTAACTCTTCCACCCAACAACCCGGCGTCCGCTTCAAAGGAACCATAAGCCTGGGCTTAATACCCTTCAACATCTCTTGATTCACCTTCTCAGCTTGACCATTGGACTGGGATGAGCCACGGACGCTACATCAAGTCGGATGTGCTCTTGTTGGCAGAACTCCTCCATCTCACCTTTAGAAAGGTTTGTACCATTATCTATGATGATGCTGTGTGGAAAACCAAAACGGAAAATAATCTTTTTGAGAAATTGAACCGTCGTGCCTACATCACACTTGCTGACAGGCTCCGCTTCAACCCATTTAGTGAACTTGTCAACCGCCACCAATAGGTGGGTCTTCTTATCCTGGGAGCGCTTAAAAGGTCCCACCATATCAAGCCCCCAAGTGGCAAATGGCCAAGTGATAGGAATCATCCGTAGCTCCTAAGCCGGAACATGAGCTCGACGTGAAAATTTCTGACAAGCGTCACATCGCTTTACCAGATCCTCTGCATCAGCATGAGCTGTTAACCAATAGAACCCATGATGAAAAGCTTTAGCCACCAGGGACTTTGAACCGGCATGGTGACCACAATCCCCTTCATGGATTTCACGTACGATCTCTTGTCCTTCTTCAGGAGAAATACAACGTTGGAATACGCCTGAAACACTGCAATGATGTAACTCGCCATTGTGAATAACCATGGACTTGGACCGCTGGATTATCTGCCTGGCGAAGACCTCATCATCTGGTAACTCGCCCTGGTTCATATACGCCATATATGGAACCGTCCAATCCGGAGTGGTATGTAAAGCGGCCACCAATTGAGCTTCCGGATTAGGAACAGCTAAATCTCTTCTGTAGGCAACTTAATAGACGGGTTATGCAAGATATCTAAAAAGGTATTGGGTGCTATCGGATTACACTAAGATCCCAGCCGGCTTAAAGCATCTGTTGCTTCATTTTTGCGTCGGTCAATGTGCTCAACCTAATAACCCTTAAAGTGACCTGCCACAATGTCCACCTCGCGTCTGTAAGCCGCCATGAGTGGATCCTTAGAATCCCAAGTACCAGAGACTTGCTGAGCCACCAGATCAGAATCTCCAAAACAGCAAACCCGGCTTAAGTTCATTTCCTTAGCCACACGGAGACCATGGAGTAAGGCCTCGTACTCAGTTGCATTGTTAGTACAAGGAAACATTAAGCGGAGAACATAACAAATTTTATCACCTCGAGGCGAAGTAAGAACAACTCTAGCCCCTGAGCCCTCCAATTGCCTGGATCCATCAAAGTGAATGGTCCAGTATGTATTATCCGGTTTGTCCTCTGGTGCTTGTAACTCGGACCAATCATTGATGAAGTCAACAAGTGCCTGTGACTTTATTGATGTCTGAGGCATATACTTCAATCCATGCGGGCCAAGCTCAATTGCCCACTTTGCAACCCGGCCAGTCGCCTCCCTGTTCTGAATTATATCGCCCAAAGGAGCTGAACTGACCACTGTAATGGGATAGCCTTGAAAGTACTGTTTGAGCTTTCGACTTGCCATAAAAACCCCATAAACCAGCTTCTGCCAATGCGGATACCGTTGCTTTGACTCGATCAGTACTTCGCTGATGTAGTAAACCGGCCGTTGAACCGGGTGTTCCTTACTAGCCTCTTTGTGTTCCACCACAATTGCCACGCTGACAGCACGGGCATTAGCAGCCACGTACAATAACAAGGGCTCTTTATCAATCGGAGCAGCAAGAACCGGCGGTTCAACCAACTGCCTCTTTAAGTCCTCAAACGCCACATGAGCTGCATTACTCCAGACGAAATCGTCTGTCTTCTTCAACATCTGATACAAAGGAATCGCCTTCTCTCCCAAACGGCTGATAAACCGGCTAAGGGCGGCAATTCAACCTGCCAAATACTGAACATCATTGATACACTTCGGTTCAGCCAAAGATGCAATTGCTTTGATTTTTTCCGGATTAGCTTCGATGCCTCTGTTGGACACCAGGAAGCCTAAGAGCTTGCCTGCCGAAACACCAAAAACACACTTGTCCAGATTAAGCATCATTTTGTAAACCCGAAGATTGTCAAACGTTTCCTTGAGGTCATCTATCAAGGTTTCCTTCTTCCTGGATTTTACTACAATGTCATCCACATAGGCATGAACATTACGCCCAATCTGCGTGTGAAGACAATTTTGCACACAATGCTGATAAGTAGCCTGGGCACTTTTGAGCCCAAAGGGCATAGAAACATAGCAGAAAGCTCCAAAGGGAGTGATGAAGGCTGTCTTCTCCTGGTCCTTAACCGCCATCTTAATCTGATGGTAACCTGAATAAGCATCCAAGAAACTCAGGCGTTCACAACCCGCCGTCGCATTAATAATCTGATCAATACGCGGGAGAGCAAAAGGATCTGTCGAACAAGCCTTGTTCAAATCTGTGTAGTCCACACACATACGCCAAGTGCCATTTTTCTTAAGAACGAGCACCGGATTAGCCAACCACTCAGGGTGAAACCCTTCGATGATAAACCCAGCAGACAACAGCCGGGCTACCTCTTCACCAATGGCCTTACGTCTTTCCTCATTAAACCGCCGAAGAAATTGCTTGACCGATTTAAACTTGGGATCAATATTGAGAGTGTGCTTAGCGAGTTCCCTCGGTACACCTGGCATGTCAGAAGGCTTCCATGCAAAAATGTCCCGGTTCTCACGGATGAACTCGATGAGCGCGCTTTCCTATTTCGGATCCAGATTGGTGCTGATGCTAAACTGTTTGGATGAATCGCCAGGAACAAAGTCAACAAGTTTAGTCTCATCCGCCGGTTTGAACTTCAGGGTCAGGTCATGCTCAGTGGTGGGCTTCTTCAAAGGGGTCATGTCAGCCGGATCAACATTGTCCTTATAAAACTTCAGCTCCTCTATAGCACAAACCGACTCAGCTGAAGCCGCATCACCTTCCTCACAATCCAAAGCGATCTTTCGACTTCCATGTACTGTTATAGTCCCCTTGTGACCCGGCATTTTGAGCTGTAAATAGATATAGCAGGGCCTCGCCATGAATTTTGCGTAAGCCGGCCGTCCAAACAGTGCGTGATGCGGGCTCTGGATTTTCACCACTTCAAAGGTCAATTTTTTAGACCTGGAATCATGCTCATCTCCAAACACAACCTCCAAAGAGATCTTGCCAACTGGATATGCCGATTTACCTGGTACTACACCATGAAAAACAGTGTTGGACGGTTTAAGACTTTTGTCTGTCAACCCCATGCGACGAAAAGTCTCATAGTATAGGATGTTGATACTGCTCCCTCCATCCATCAGGACTTTGGTAAACTTGTAACCTCCTACCTGAGGTTCTACCACCAAAGCCAGTTGACCCAGATTGTCAACCCGTGGCGGATGATCTTCTCTGCTCCACACAATGGGCTGCCCCGACCACCGTAAGTAACGTGGCACTGCCGGTTCAACAACATTAACTGCCCTTTTGTGAAGCTTCTGATCGCGCTTACATAGGCTAGTAGTGAACACATGATACTAACCACCATTCAACTGCTTGGGGTGACTTTGATAACCTGATTGCTGCTGATTCCCTTGATTATTCTGTTGGCCATTACCACCTTGATTATTCTGGTTACCCTGATTATTCTGAAATCCAGAGCTTGAACCGCCGCCACCATGAAAACCTGGACCTGAACCACCCGACGGACCCTGATCATACCGGAAGACCTCGGAATTCTTGAACTCCTTCATGATATAACAATCTTTCCAAAGATGCGTGGAAGGGGCGTCCTTGGTCCCATGCTTTGGGCAGGGCTGGTTCATCAAACGTTCCAGATTCATCCCTCCACCGCACTGGGGTGGTTTACCTTTACGATGCTGCATATTGGTGTTAGCCACAAGATCTGAACTATCTGCCTTGCGCTTACCATTATTACCATGGCCTCCTTGGTTATGATGCTGTCCCTTTGCACCACCATTCTTCTTTCCCTTCTCCGGTTTCTCCTCATCAGAATCGGGATCCTTGGTATTATCAGAATCGGCATACTTGACCAAGGCTGCCATAAGGGTTCCCATGTCATTGCAGTGGCTCTTGAGCCGTCCCAACTTCATCTTCAGTGACTTAAACCGGCAATTACGCTCCAACGTTATGATCGCTCTACCAGCGTTAATCGGTCGGACGAATGCAAAACTTCTGAAACCCGGAGAACCCAATGAGTTGTTGACTCGTTCTCCCCTTGAACACAAGCATCCAGATCTACAATGGACATAGGCTGTTTGCATGTGTCTTTGAAATTGGCTATAAACCGGGCCTTCAGCTGATCCCATGACTCGATGGAGTTAGCTGGTAAATTTTTCAACCAAGTACGGTCTGTCCCTTCCAAAATCATTGTGAAGTACTTTGCGCAGGCCGCTTCATCCATATCCAGCATCTCCATTGCCATCTCATAACTCTCGACCCACGCCTCAGGTGGCTGATCCGCAGTGTAATTAGGCACCTTACGTGGACCTTTGAAATCCTTGGGTAGACGTACATTACGGAGAGCCGGAATGAGACACGACACTCCCCAGGAACTAAAGGCAAGCCCGGTGCCCTGGTCTACTGATGCCGCTGGCTGAACCGGTGCAGGTTGATAACGACCCGTATGTAAAGCGGCCTTCCTTCGTGCTCTGCCATTATCCACCATGTCTTGAGAATTTGCTTCACCACGCGCCGGATTGAGTCCATTGCGGCACCGCGCACTGCTGGACACTTCCGGTTCATCCATGTGCCTTCTATAACTTGGGCTCGGACGGGGGGTTGAATGAATTCTATCTCGGCTATAGGAATAAGCCTGCTGCTGCACCACAGCGGTTTGGAGGAGATCCCTAGTCCGCCGTGTTTCAATCGCCGCCAGTGAATCGCCTTCCATCGGAATGGCTGCCAGGCGAGATGCTGCGGCAATCATATTATCCAAAGGGCTCGAGAAGTGACCCGGCGGTGTGGACACGTATTGCGGCGGGTTATCCGTTCGTCGAGGTGGTTCTGTCATCCGTAGTTGATCCGGCGCTGCCCTAGGCGCATCGGTCTGGTTTGTAGCTGCTGGATTGCTTGGCCCAGCGCCTGGTGTTTGAAAGAGGTTTAGTCCTTCATAGACCGACGGCAGGCGAGACCAGTACTTCCTTCGCATTACATCATCTGATGCATTCCGATCCAGCATGAGCCGGTAATTTTGCGCCTGTATCTGCTGTGACTGGGCATCCAAAGCGGCCCGTTCTTCAGCCATCCTAGCATCCTCAATTGTCAGGTCCTCCTTAGCCTGCGTTATCTGGTCCTTCATCTTTGCAATGTTCGCATTGTGCCGATCCTGCATCTCCAGGGTAACTGCCGTGGTTAACAAGGTTGCCCAGGAATCCATCAAACCAGAGAGGACTTGAGCCGGTCGGCAAGCTAGGGCCCTGCCGCGGCCGCTGATCCGGTATTCATTGCTGCCGTAGATGAAGACTGCAAAGTGGGATGTGTTCCGGCCATGTAAACAGCAACCTGACTTGGCGGTTCAAGGAGGTCTGTAATACTATTGCCATCGGAATATCCTTTGAACACACCATCATGAATCTGGTATAGGGACTCAGTCTCGCCAGTGGATGACTCGTCGTTGGAATAAACAGTAGTCTCGCCTTCAGACACCGGTTCAGATCCGATCCCATGGACATATCCTACGAACGCACGCTTCATGGCGGGCTTAAACCGGGCTGGACTCGCACGCTGAGCCGTCTCGACGAGGTCGGTGCAGATGTCCGGCTCAGGGCCCGGTTCACCGATCTTGCCGATGAAGACATGAATTCCGCCAAAGGGGACCCGGTATCTGTACTCGATTGAACCGGCCTCGGGGCCCCATCCTTCGTTGTTGATGTAAAGCTTGCCGCGACAACTCTTGGTCATCCGGCCAACCACGTACCCCTTAAGTCCTTCAGAGCTACCCTTCAAGAACTCGAAACAATCGTGTGATAGCCCCACGGTGGGCGCCAACTGTCATGGAATTAACACGTCAGATGTCCTCATGAAAGGACTTAGTCGCAGAGCCATCGCAACGGGTTAGCTTGAAGGGGTTAAACCGGACACGGGACACGGGAGTTTTTATACTAGTTCGGCCCCTTCAATGAAGGTAAAAGCCTACGTCTAGTTGTGATGGGATTGATTGGGTTTCGATGACCAGGGGGCGAATATGCTTTGCCTGAGTCTCGAGTTGTTGTCTCTTGTCCCTGAACCGCCGTCGGGTCGTCCCTTTATATACATAGGTTGACGCCCGACCGGTCTACAGAGCCCCGAGGCCGACTCATACAAAGTGTCCGGCTCGGTCTCTCCTTTCCTAACTTACATTACAAGTTACATAATCATGGCGGTTTACCACTATGGGCCCTATCCGCCTTTGGGCTCCGGGCCTCTAAGCTTCAATAGTAAAGCGCCATCATCTGGATCTTCATGGGCTTCAACATAGTCGAGGGTGAACCAGGCCCTCCTGGCCGGTTTACACTCAATAGTCATATCCCCAACAATGGTGGTGGCTATAGGTGGAGGGGGGCTCGGCTTCGGCCGAATTTAGGTCGGAGGGGGCGGCGGCCATGGAGGCTATGGGAGGCAGGGAAGCTCCTGGAGCTCGAATGAGTGGTTGGGGAGGTTGCTGGGAGAGAGGGGAGGCCGATGTTGTGCTCGAAGGGCTCAGAGAAGGGATATTTATAGCCGGGGCGAGGAGGGGAGATCGTGGCACGTCCGCGGCTATGTGTCCGTGCTCCGGCGACGGGCACGCATGGCCAAGGGTCACGGCGAGGGCTGGCAAGGCGACAAGGGAGGTGCGGACGAGCAACAGAGCTCACAGGGTCGAGGGGAGCAGAGGAAGAAACGGCCGAACGCCATTAAAGCCTTGTCGGCCACAGCGGGTCCGTGGGCGCACGGCGACGAGCACCGACGAGGAAGCGGACGGAGGGGGAGAGGGGTCAAGGGTGAAGAGGACTACGATGTTGAGCTGGTAGGCACCTGGGGACAAGCCAGAACCGGCCGGAGCGATGATGCCGAGGCCAACAGTGGCTAGACCATCGTTTTGGCTGGCTGTTCTTGTGGTCACCACTGGCATGGCATGCTCTGGGGTTTTACTGAGGTTAAAACATGTCTACTGCGTAGTCCTTCGAAGGGTGGTAACAACTAAGGTGGTAACTAGGTGAAAGGGGCTCTGGTCAAAAAGATATAACCCTCTGAATTTACTGCAGTAAACTTCATCGGCTAAATGAGGTCAACAGGGAGCTACTGGAGGCTACACAAGATGTCTGGGATGTTTAGGATAGGAAGGAATATGATCCTGGAGGTTGGGAGGGTAAATGGACCAAGTTAACTCATAGTTGCTTTACAACTGCCAAAATGGTCCAGAAATGAAGATCATCAAGATGCACTCACATGGAGTGTCACCTAGGGCTTATATTGGGCAAGGCTTAGTCATTAGGCCATATGAAGATGATGTAAAAAGCTCATGCCAAATGGACAAACCAAAATAGCACTTGCTTCACAAACATCTCCTCTGGACAGAAACTTGAAATAATTATGGTGGTCAAATGGATCAATTAAATGATGCAAAAATGGGTGGAGAGATGTTTTATGGGTAGACGAATGATCTGGTAATTTATCAGGATTTTTGAAGCAATATAAAATATACTTGCTTCACAACCTGAGAATATTGCTAGAAACAAAGATTTACTCCTGTGCTCACATAGAGAATTGGATGGGGCTGCAAATGGGTGGAGGGAGTTAATATGAGCACATTATGGAGTGTGCAAAAGTTCAACTCATTTGGGTACTCCTAGCTAGTACTTCCTTCACAAAGCCTTCTGTTTGACAGAAACTTTGAAAATTCACTGAGGAAGATTGGCTAGGCAAATAAATTTGAACTTGTGCATGAGGAAATTATTTGGACATATAAACATGCCCAAAAATGTTGGGAGTCAATAGGAGGAATATAAATGACACTTCCTTCACAAAGTGCCATTTAGGGCAGAATAGGAAATGAATTATTGGGGAATTATTTTTGAACATGGCAATGAAAAGTTTTGCCATATTTGATCAATATGTGACCCAAACAATTTATGAGAATTATTTGGGAATTTTAGGAGTGAGGGAAATATAAGTTGCTTCACAACCTAGGGCAATTGGAGTTATTCCTTTAATAGAAAAGGAATATTCCCAATAAAAAGAATATTGGGATTTGGGCTAGGGTGGAAATGACAGGGTCTAGGGAAAGATTTGGGAATGACAAGCCACTCTGGAAGCAAATAAGAGGGCATCTTCTTTAGTTTCCAGACCACAAAGCCACGGAAAAAGAAAACTCAGGCAAAAACCTTGGAAAAACAAAAGAAAAAGAAAGGGCCAAAAAGCAGGCTGTGACATATGTTTCATTAAGTAGATATACCCATATCTGCTTAAATCATCTGTGAACGTGAGAAAATAATGATACCCGCCGCGAGCCTCAACATTCATCAGACCACATACATCTGTATGTATGATTTCCAACAAATCTGTTGCTCGCTCCATAGTTTCGGAGAACGACGTTTTAGTCATCTTGCCCATGAGGCATGGTTCGCAAGTACCAAGTGATTCATAATCAAGTGGTTCCGAAAGTCCATCAGTATGGAGTTTCTTCATGCGCTTTGCACCAATATGACCTAAACGGCAGTGCCACAAATAAGTTGCACTATCATTATCAACTCTGCATCTTTTGGCTTCAATTATGAATATGTGTATCACTACTATCGAGATTCAACAAAAATAGACCACTCTTCAAGGGTGCATGACCATAAAAGATACTACTCATATAAATAGAACAACCATTATTCTCTGATTTAAATGAATAACCGTCTCGCATCAAACAAGATCCAGATATAATGTTCATGCCCAACGCTGGCACCAAATAACAATTATTTAGGTCTAAAACTAATCCCGAAGGTAGATGTAGAGGTAGCGTGCCGACCGCGATCACATCGACTTTGGAACCATTTCCCACGCGCATCGTCACCTTGTCCTTAGCCAATCTTTGCTTAATCCATAGTTCCTGTTTCGAGTTGCAAATATTAGCAACAGAACCAGTATCAAATACCCAGGTGCTACTGCGAGCATTAGTAAGGTACACATCAATAACATGTATATCACATATACCTTTGTTCACCTTGCCATCCTTCTTATCCGCCAAATACTTGGGGCAGTTTCGCTTCCAGTGACCAGTCTGTTTGCAGTAGAAGCACTCAGTCTCAGGCTTAGGTCCAGACTTGGGTTTCTTCTCTTGAGCAGCAACTTGCTTGTTATTCTTCTTGAAGTTCCCCTTCTTTTTCCTTTTGCCGTTTTTCTTGAAACTGGTGGTCTTGTTGACCATCAACACTTGATGCTCCTTCTTGATTTCTAACTCCGTAGCCTTTAGCATTGCGAAGAGCTCGAGAATCGTCTTATCCATCCCTTGCATGTTATAGTTCATCACGAAGCTCTTGTAGCTTGGTGGCAGTGATTGAAGAATTCTGTCAATGACGCTATCATCCGGAAGATTAACTCCCAGTTGAATCAAGTGATTGTTATACCCAGACATTCTGAGTATATGCTCACTGACAGAACTATTCTCCTACATCTTGCAGCTGTAGAACTGATTGGAGACTTCATATCTCTCAATCCGGGCATTTGCTTGAAATATTAACTTCAACTCCTGGAACATCTCATATGCTCCATGACGTTCAAAACACCGTTGAAGTCCCGGTTCTAAGCCGTAAAGCATGGCACACTGAACTATTGAGTAGTCATCAGCTTTGCTCTGTCAGACATTCATAACATCTGGTGTTGCTCCTGCAGCAGGTCTGGCACCTAGCAGTGCTTCCAGGACGTAATTCTTCTGTGCAGCAGTGGGGATAATCCTCAAGTTACGAACCCAGTCTGTGTGATTGCTACCATCATCTTTCAACTTTTCTTTCTCAAGGAATGCATTAAAATTCAATGGAAAAACAACACGGGCCATCTATCTACAATCAACATAGACAAGCAAAATGCTATCAGGTACTAAGTTCATGATAAATTTCAGTTCAATTAATCATATTACTTAAGAACTCCCACTTAGATAGACATCCCTCTAATCATCTAAGTGATCATGTGATCCAAATCAACTAAACCATGTCCGATCATCACGTGAGATGGAGTAGTTTCAATGGTGAACATCACTATGTTGATTATATCTACTATATGATTCACGCTCGACCTTTCGGTCTCAGTGTTTCCAGGCCATATCTGCATATGCTAGGCTCGTCAAGTTTAACCTGAGTATTCCGCATGTACAACTGTTTTGCACCCATTGTATTTGAATGTAGAGCCTATCACACACGATCATCACGTGGTGTCTCAGCACGAAGAACTTTCACAATGGTGCATTCTCAGGGAAAACACTTTTATCTTGAAATTTAGTGAGAGATCATCTTATGCTACCGTCAATCAAAGCAAGATAAGATGCATAAAAGATAAACATCACATGCAATCAATATAAGTGATATGAATGGCCATCATCATCTTGTGCTTGTGATCTCCATCTCCTAAGCACCGTCATGATCACCATCGTCACCGGCGCGACACCTTGATCTCCATCGTAGCATCGTTGTCGTCTCACCAACTTATGCTTCTACGACTATTGCTACCGCTTAGTGATAAAGTAAAGCATTATAGGGCGATTGCATTGCATACAATAAAGCGACAACCATATGGCTCCTGCCAGTTGCCGATAACTCGGTTACAAAACATGATCATCTCATACAATAAAATTTAGCATCATGTCTTGACCATATCACATCACAACATGCCCTGCAAAAACAAGTTAGACGTCCTCTACTTTGTTGTTGTAGGTTTTACGTGGCTGCTACGGGCTGAGCAAGAACCGTTGTTACCTACGCATCAAAACCACAACGATATTTCATCAAGTTAGTAATGTTTTAACCTTCTCAAGGACCGGGCGTAGCCACACTCGGTTCAACTAAAGTTGGAGAAACTGACACCCGCCAGCCACCTGTGTGCAAAGCACGTCGGTAGAACCAGTCTCGCGTAAGCATACGCGTAATGTCGGTCCGGGCCGCTTCATCCAACAATACCGCCGAACCAAAGTATGACATGTTGGTAAGCAGTATGACTTGTATCGCCCACAACTCACTTGTGTTCTACTCGTGCATATAACATCTACGCATAAAACCTAGCTCGGATGCCACTGTTGGGGAATGAAGTAATTTCAAAATTTTCCTACACACACGCAAGATCATGGTGATGCATAGCAACGAGAGGGGAGAGTGTGTCCATGTACCCTCGTAGACCGAAAGCGGAAGCGTTAGCACAACGCGGTTGATGTAGTCGTACATCTTCACGATCCGACCGATCAAGTACCGAACACACGGCACCTCCGAGTTCTGCACACGTTCAACTCGACGACGTCCCTCGAACTCCGATCTAGCCGAGCTTTGAGGGAGAGTTCCGTCAGCACGATGGCGTGGTGACGATGATGATGCTCTACCGATGTAGGGCTTCGCCTAAGCACCGCTACGATATTATCGAGGTGGATTATGGTGGAGGGAGGCACTGCACACGGCTAAAATATCCAAGGGATCAATTGTTGTGTCTCAAGGGGTGCCTCCCTCCCCGTATATAAAGGAGTCGAGGAGGGGTAGGGGGTCGGCCACCCTTGGCGCTCCCCATGAGGAGTCCTACTCCCATAGGGAGTAGGACTCCCCCCTTCCAAGTTGGAGTATGAGAGGAGAGGGAAGGAGAGAGAGGGGGAAAGGAAAGGGCGGGCGCCCCACTCCTTGTCCAATTCGGACATGGGAGGGGAGGGGTGTGCGGCTGCCCCTTGGCCGCATCTCCTCTTCCACCACTTGGGCCCATAAGGCCCAATAACCTCCTGGGGGTTCCGGTAACCCCTGGTACTCCGGTATATATCCGATAACCCCCAGAACCATTCCAGTATCGGAATATAGTCGTCCAATATATCAATCTTCATGTCTCGACCATTTCGAGACTCCTCATCATGTCCGTGATCACATCCAGGACTCTAAACTACCTTCGGTACATCAAAACACATAAAGTCATAATATAACCGTCATCAAACTTTAAGCGTGCGGACCCTATGGGTTCGACAACTATGTAGACATAACCAAGACACGTCTCCGGTCAATAACCAATAGCGGAACCTGGATGCTCATATTGGCTTCCACATATTCTACGAAGATCTTTATCGGTTACACTGCATAACAACATACATTGTTCCCTTTGTCATCGGTATGTTACTTGCCCAAGATTCGATCGTCGGTATCTCAATACCTAGTTCAATCTCGTTACCAGCAAGTCTCTTTACTCGTTCCGTAATACATCATCCCGCAACTATCTCATTAGTTACAATGCTTGTAGGGCTTATAGTGATGTGCATTACTAAGTGGGCCCAGAGATACATCTCTGACAATCGGAGTGACAAATCCTAATCTCGAAATACGCCAACCCAACAAGTACCTTCGGAGACACCTGTAGAGCACCTTTATAATCACCCAGTTAAGTTGTGACGTTTGGTAGCACACAAAGTGTTCCTCCGATAAACGGGAGTTGCATAATCTCATAGTCATAGGAACATGTATAAGTCATGAAGAAAGCAATAGCAACATACTAAATGATCAAGTGCTAAGCTAACGGAATGGGTCAAGTCAATCACATCATTCTCCTAATGATGTGATCCCGTTAATCAAATGACAACTCTTTGTCCATGGCTAGGAAACATAACCATCTTTGATTAACGAGCTAGTCAAGTAGAGGCATACTAGTGACACTCAGTTTGTCTATGTATTCACACATGTATCATGTTTCCGGCTAATACAATTCTTGCATGAATAATAAAAATTTATCATGATATAAGGAATAAATAATAACTTTATTATTGCCTCTAGGGCATATTTCCTTCAGGCGTCGCTTTCTGGGCGAGCCGCGATCTCCTCGACGATTCCATGCCATCTGTTGCAGGCCGTTTGTATGATCGCCCAATGGTTTGACATGGCCTTCGAGTCACGCTACATGTGGATGGTGGCGAAGTAGGGGTCGACCAGCTCGCTCTCATCGAACGCCGACTTGATACGCGTCCAGTACGTGTCGGCGTTTTGGTTCACGCCAGTAACAGGGTCGAGGGTGGCGGTCTTCCATGCTTCAGCAAGGCACTCGTCTTCTTTGGATATCCCCTTGATGCATGGCTCGCCCGTCCTGGCCCCGGCTTCTTCTTTTTCCCTCTCCTTGCCGGCGCCGACTCCATCTCCTCATCCTCCTCTTCTTCCTCCTCCTCCTCCTCCTCACCGTTGTCGAGCTCATCATCCATGTCGCCGGTGGGGTCCATTGTGTCGTCTTGCGTGTGGAACCTGGGGGAGGAGGCGCCGATGGTCGAGCCGCTCGTGATGATCTTATCCATGTTGTCTTCTGTCGCGCCGGGTTTGCCGAATGCGACGACAAGGATTGCGAGAAGGGCAGGGCGCCACGGCGTAGAGGCGGCATCGGGGAAGCTGTGTACGCCGGCGGCGAGTAGTTGTACGGCTGGAGGCCGGCGAACGTGGGCGAGGGAGTGTGATGGTCGGGGTTCAGACCAGAGGGCGAGGCGCGCTGGCCATGTGGAAAGGTGATGTTGGGGTTGAATCCACCATGCCCGTCGCCATCGGCGTAACCAGGCAAGGGTGCGTACCCCTAGGGTGGTGGCGGCGGCGGGAAGCTGGCCGGCGATGCGATGGTCTACTCGCTCCACCCAGCTTGCGGGTGAAGGAAATATGCCCTAGAGGCAATAATAAAGTGATTATTTATTTCCTTATATCATGATAAATGTTTATTATTCATGCTAGAATTGTATTAACCGAAAACTTTGTACATGTGTGAATACATAGACAAAAACAGAGTGGCCCTAGTATGCCTCTACTTGACTAGCTTGTTTGCCGAAGATGGTTATGTTTCCTGACCATAGACATGTGTTGTCATTTGATGAACAGGATCACATCATTAGAGAATGATGTGATGGACAAGACCCATCCGTTAGCTTGGCATAATGATCGTGTAGTTTTATTGCTATTGCTTTCTTCATGACTTATACATGTTCCTCTGACTATGAGATTATGCAACTCCCGAATACCGGTGGAACACCTTGTGTGCTATCAAATGTCACAACGTAACTGGGTGATTATAAAGATGCTCTACAGGTGTCTCCGAAGGCGTTTGTTGGGTTGGCAGAGATCGAGATTAGGATTTTTCACTCCATGTATCAGAGAGGTATCTCTGGGCCCTCTCGGTAATGCACATCACTATAAGCCTTGCAAGAAATGTGACTAATGAGTTAGTTGCGGGATGATGCATTATGGAATGATTAAAGAGACTTGCCGATAACGAGATTGAACTAGGTATGATGATACCGACGATCGAATCTCGGGCAAGTAACATACCGATGACAAAGGGAACAACGTATGTTGATATGCGGTTTGACGGATAAAGATCTTCGTAGAATACGTAGGAACCAATATGAGCATCCAGGTTCCTCTATTGTTTATTGACCGGAGATGTGTCTTGTTCATGTCTACATAGTTCTCGAACCCGTAGGATCCGCACGCTTAACGTTCGATGACGATTTGTATTATGAGTAATGTGATTTGATGACCGAAGTTTGTTCTGAGTCCCGAATGAGATCGCGGACATGACGAGGAGTCTTGAAATGGTCAAGAGGTAAAGATTCATATATTGGAAGGCCATATTCGGAAACCGGAAGTGTTCTTGGTGATACCAGCTCACCGGAAGGGGTTCCGGGCAACCCCCGACAAAGATATGGGCTTTATGGGCCAAGTAAGGGAACACACCAGCCCACAAGGGGCTGGTGCGCCCCCTATAGGGCCAGCCACATGGGAAGAAAGGGAAAGGAGAGGACGAAAAGGAAAGTATAAAGTAGGACTCCTACTTCCTTCTCCTCCCCCCTCCTTTCCTTTCCCCCTTGTCCAAATATGGTAGGAGGGGGGCCGAATTGGACTAGGGGCCCAAGTAGGATTCCTCCTACTTGGCTGCGCCCTAGGCTGCCTCCCTCCCTCTCCCTCCTTTATATACGTGGGGAGGGCACCCCTATAAGACACATCAATTGTTCCTAGCCGTTTGCGGCGCCCCCTCCACAGTTAACACCTCGGTCATATCGTCATAGTGCTTAGGCGAAGCCCTGCGCCGGTAACTTCATCATCACCGTCGCCACGCTGTCGTGCTGACGAAACTCTCCCTCGGCCTCAACTAGATCAAGAGTATGAGGGACGTCATCGAGTTGAACGTGTGCTGAACACGAAGGTATCGTACGTTCGGTGCTAGGATCGGTCGGATTGTGAAGACGTACGACTACATCAACCGTGTTGATAAAATGCTTCCACTTTTGGTCTACGAGGGTACGTGGACACACTCTCCCCGCTCGTTGCTATGCATCTCCTAGATAGATCTTGCATGATCATAGGAATTTTTTTGTAAGTACTGTGTTCCCCAATAGTGGTATCAGAGCCAGGTCTATGCGTAAATGTTATATGCACGAGTAGAACACAAAGAGTTGTGGGCGATAATAGTCATACTGCTTACCAACGTGTCATACTTTGAATCGGTGGTATTGTTGGATGAAGCGTCCCAGATCGACATTACATGACCGCGTTCATGAGACTGGTTCTACCGACGTGCTTCGCACACAAGTGGATAGTGGGTGTCTATTTCTCCAACTTTAGTTGAATCGAGTGTGACTACGCCCGGTCCTTGTTGAAGGTTAAAACAGCACACTTGACGAAAAATCGTTGTGGTTTTGATGCGTAGGTAAGAACTGAAGGAAATACGCCCTAGAGGCAATAATAAAGTTATTATTTATTTCCTTATTTCATGATAAATGTTTATTATTGATGCTAGAATTGTATTAACTGAAAACATAATACATGTGTGAATACATAGACAAATATAGTGTCACTAGTATGCCTCTACTTGACTAGCTCGTTAATGAAAGATGGTTAAGTTTCCTAACCATAGACATGAGTTGTCATTTGATTAACGGGATCACATCATTAGGAGAATGATGTGATTGACTTGACCCATTCCGTTAGCTTAGCACTTGATCATTTAGTATGTTGCTATTGCTTTCTTCATGACTTATGCATGTTCCTATGACTATGAGATTATGTAACTCCCGCTTACCGGAGGAACACTTTGTGTGCTACCAAACGTCACAACGTAACTGGGTGATTATAAAGGTGCTCTACAGGTGTCTCCAAAGGTACTTGTTGAGTTGACGTATTTCGAGATTAGGATTTGTCAATCCGATTGTCGGAGAGGTATCTCTGGGCCCTCTCGGTAATGCAAATCACTATAAGCCTTGCAAGCAATGTAGCTAATGAGTTAGTTAGGGGATGATGCATTACGTAACGAGTAAAGAGACTTGCCAGTAACGAGATTGAACTAGGTATTGAGATAACGACGATCGAATCTCGGGCAAGTAACATACCGATGACAAAGGGAACAATGCATGTTGTTATGCGGTTTGACCGATAAAGATTTTCGTAGAATATGTGGGAGCCAACATGAGCATCCAAGTTCCGCTATTGGTTATTGACCGGAGACGTGTCTTGGTCATGTCTACATAGTTCTCGAACCCGTAGGGTCCGCACGCTTAAAGTTAGATAACGGTTATATTATGAGTTTATGTGTTTTGATGTACCGAAGGTAGTTTGGAGTCCCGGATGTGATCATGGCCATGACGAGGAGTCTCGATATGGTCGAGACATAAAGATCGATATATTGGGCGACTACATTTGGACACCGGAATGGTTCCGGGTGAGATTGGGACAATACCGGAGCTCCGGGAGGTTATCGGAACCCCCCGGGAGGTATATGGGCCTTAATGGGCTTTAGTGGAAAGGAGGGTAAAGGAGAAAGGGAGGGGGCGCGCCCCCCCAAGCCCAATCCGAATTGGGAAGGGGGCCGGCCCCCCTTTCCTTCCTCCCTCCTTCCTCTTCCTTCCCTCTCCCTCTCCAAATAGGAAAAGGAGGAGTCCTACTCCCGGTGGGAGTAGGACTCCCCCCTTGGGCGCGCCTCCTTCCCTTGGCCGGCCCCCTCCTCCACTCCTTTATATACGGGGGAGGGGGCACCCCATAGACACAACAATTGATCATTGATCTCTTAGCCGTGTGTGCCCTCGAAGCTTGGCTGGATCGGAGTTCGAGGGACATCATCGAGTTGAACGTGTGTAGAACACGAAGGTGCCGTGCGTTCGGTACTTGATCGGTTGGATCGTGAAGACATACGACTACATCAACAGCGTTGTGCTAACGCTTCCGCTTTCGGTCTACGAAGGTACATGGACACACTCTCCCCTCTCGTTGCTATGCATCACCATGATCTTGCATGTGCGTAGGAATTTTTTGAAATTACTACGTTCCCCAACAGTGGCATCCGAGCCAGGTTTTATGCGTAGATGTTATATGCATGAGTAGAACACAAGTGAGTTGTGGGCGATACAAGTCATACTGCTTACCAGCACGTCATACTTTGGTTTGGCGGTATTGTTGGATGAAGCGGCCCGGACTGACATTACGCGTACGCTTACGCGAGACTGGTTCTACCGATGTGCTTTGCACACAGGTGGCTGGCGGGTGTCAGTTTCTCCAACTTTAGTTGAACCGAGTGTGGCTATGCCCAGTCCTTGAGAAGGTTAAAACAACACTAACTTGACGAACTATCGTTGTGGTTTTGATGCGTAGGTAAGAACGGTTCTTGCTCAGGCCGTAGCAGCCACGTAAAACTTGCAATTACAAAGTAGAGGACGTCTAACTTGTTGTTACGGGGCATGTTGTGATGTGATATGGTCAAGGCATGATATTATATTTTATTGTATGAGATGATCATGTTTTGTAACCGAGTTATCGGCAACTGGCAGGAGCCATGTGGTTGTCGCTTTATTGTATGCAATGCAATCACCCTGTAATTACTTTACTTTATCACTAAGCGGTAGCGATAGTCATAGAAGCAATAGTTGGCGAGACAACAACGATGCTACGATGGAGATCAAGGTGTCGCGCCAGTGACGATGGTGATCATGATGGTGCTTCGGAGATGGAGATCACAAGCACAAGATGATGATGGCCATATCATATCACTTATATTGATTGCATGTGATGTTTATCTTTTATGCATCTTATCTTGCTTTGATTGACGATAGCATTATAAGATGATCTCTCACTAAATTTCAAGATAAAAGTGTTCTCCCTGAGTATGCACCGTTGCCAAAGTTCGTCGTGCGCAGACACCACATGATGATCGGGTGTGATAAGCTCTACGTCCATCTACCGGGTGCAAGCCAGTTTTGCACACGCAGAATACTCAGGTTAAACTTGACGAGCCTAGCATATGCAGATATGGCCTCGGAACACTGAGACCGAAAGGTCGACTGTGAATCATATAGTAGATATGATCAACATAGTGATGTTCACCATTGAAAACTACTCCATTTCATGTGATGATCGGTTATGGTTTAGTTGATTTGGATCACGTGATGACTTAGATGATTAGAGAGATGTCTATCTAAGTGGGAGTTCTTAAGTAATGTGATTAATAGAACTTAAATTTATCATGAACTTAGTCCTGGTAGTATTTTGCAAATTATGTTGTAGATCAATAGCTCGCGTTGTTGCTTTCATATGTTTATTTTGATATGTTCCTAGAGAAAACTGTGTTGAAATATGTTAGTAGCAATGATGCGGATTGGATCCATGATCTGAGGATTGTCCTCATTGTTGCATAGAAGAATTATGTCCTTGATGCACTGCTAGGTGACTGACCTATTGCAGGAGCAGATGCAGACGTTATGAATGTTTGGCTAGCTCAATATGATGACTAATTGATAGTTTAGTGCACCATGCTTAACGGCTTAGAATCAGGACTTCAAAGACGTTTTGAAACGTCATGGGCCATATGAGATGTTCCAGGAGTTGAAGTTAATATTTCAAGCAAATACCCGAGTTGAGAGATATGTAGTCTCCAACAAGTTCTATAGCTAAAAGATGGAGGAGAATTTCTCAACTAGTGAGCATGTGCTCAGATTGTCTGGGTACTACAATCGCTTGAATCAAGTGGGAGTTAATCGTCCAGATAAGATAGTGATTGACAGAATTCTCTAGTCACCATCACCAAGTTAGTAGAACTTCGTGATGAACTATAGTATGCAAAGGATGACGAAAATGATTCCTGAGCTCTTCGCGATGTTGAAATCAACGAAGGTAGAAATCAAGAAAGAGCATCAAGCGTTGATGATTGACAAGACCACTAGTTTCAAGAAAAGGGCAAAGGGAAAGAAAGGGAACTTCAAGTACAATGACAAGCAAGTTGTCACTCCCGCGAAGAAAGCCCAAAGCTGGACCAAATCCTAAAACTGAGTGCTTACACTACAAAGGAAATGGTCACTGGAAACGGAAATGCCCTAAATATTTGGTGGATAAGAAGGATGGCAAAGTGAACAAGGGTATATTTGATATACAGGTTATTGATGTGTGCCTTACTAGTGTTTATAGTAGCCCCTGAGTATTTGATACTTGTTCGGTTGCTAAGATTAGTAACTCGAAAGAGGAGTTACATAATAAACAGAGACTAGTTGAGGGGAAGTGACGATGAGTGTTGGAAGTAGTTCCAAGATTGATATGGTCATCATCACACACTCCCTATACTTTCAGGATTAGTGTTAAACCTAAATAAATGTTATTTGGCGTTTGCGTTGAGCATGAATATGATTTGATCATGTTTATTGCAATACGGTTATTCATTTAAAGTCAGAGAATAATTGTTGTTCTGTTTACATGAATAAAACCTTCAATGGTCATACACCCAATGAAAATAGTTTGTTGGATCTCGATCATAGTGATACACATATTCATAATATTGATGCCAAAAGATGCAAAGTTGATAATGATAGTGCAACTTATTTTTGGCACTGCCGTTTGGGTCATATCGGTGTAAAGCGCATGAGAAACTCCATAAAGATGGACTTTTGGAATCACTTGATTATGAATCATTTGATGCTTGCGAACCGTGCCTTACGGGCAAGATGACTAAAACTCTGTTCTCCGGAACAATGGAACGAGCTACTGACTTGTTGGAAATAATACATACCGATGTATGTGATCCGATGAGTGTTGGTGCTCGTGGCGAGTATCGTTATTTTCTGACCTTCACAGATGATTTGAGCATATATGGGTATATCTACTTAATGAAGCACAAGTCTGAAACATTTGAAAAGTTCAAAGAATTTTAGAGTGAAGTGGAGAATCATCGTAACAAGAAAATAAAGTTTCTACAATCTGATCGTAGAGGAAACTATTTGAGTTATGAGTTTGGCCTTCATTTAAAAAACAATGTGGAATAGTTTCACAGCTCACGCCACATGGAACACCACAGCGTAATAGTGTGTCCGAACGTCGTATCCGCACTTTATTGGATATAGTGCGATCTATGATGTATCTTACCGATTTACCACTATCGTTTTCGGATTATGCATTAGAGACAGTTGCATTCACTTTAAATAGGGCACTACCAAATTCCGTTGAGACGACGCCTTATGAACTATGGTTTGGCAAGAAACCAAAGTTGTCATTTCTTAAAGTTTGGGGTTGCGATGCTTATGTGAAAAAGTTTCAACCTAATAAGCTTGAACCCAAATCGGAGAAGTGTGCCTTCATAGAATACCCAAAGGAAACTGTTGGGTACACCTTCTATCACAGATCCGAAAGCAAGATATTCATTGCTAAGATGGATCCTTTCTAGAGAAGGAGTTTCTCTCGAAAGAAGTGAGTGGGAGGAAAGTAGAGCTTGATAAGGTAATTATACCTTCTCCCAAATTGGAAAGTAGTTCATCATAGAACTCAGTTCCAGTGATTCCTACACCAATTAGTGAGGAAGCTAATGATGATGATCATGAAACTTCGGATTAAGTTACTACAGAACCTCGTAGGTCTTCCAAAGTACAGTCCGCACTAGAGTGGTACGGTAATCCTGTTCTGGAAGTCATGTTACTAGACCATGATGAACCTACAAACTATGAGGAAGCGATGATGAGCCCAGATTCCGCGAAATGGCTTGAGGCCATGAAATCTGAGATGGGATCCATGTATGAGAACAAAGTGTGGACTTTGGTGGAGTTGCCCGATGATTGGCGAGCCATATTGTATAAATGGATCTTCAAGAGGAAGACAGACGCTGGTAGTAGTGTTATTATCTACAAACCTCAACTTGTCGCAAAAAGTTTTTTGACAAGTTCAAGGTGTTGACTACAATGAGATTTTCTCAACTATAGCGATGCTTAAGTCTGTCTGAATCATGTTAGCAATTGCCACATTTTATGAAATCTGGCAAATGGATGTCAAAGCTGCATTCCTTAATGGTTTTCTTAAAGAAGAGTTGTATATGATGCAACCAGAAGGTTTTGTCAATCCTAAAGGTGCTAACAAAATGTGCAAGCTCCATCGATCCATCTATGGACTGGTGCAAGCATCTCGGAGTTGGAATATACACTTTGATAAGTTGATCAAATCATATAGTTTTATATGGACTTGCAATGAAGCCTGTATTTACAATAAAGTGAGTGGGAGCACTACAGCCTTTCTAATAAGTATATGTGAGTAACATATTGTTGATCAGAAATGATGTAGAATTTTTCTGGAAAGCATAAAGAAGTGTTTGAAAGGAGTTCTTTAAAAGAAAGACCTCAGTAAAGCTACTTACATATTGAGCATCAAGATCTATTGAGATAGATCAAGACGCTTGATAAGATTTTCAATGAGTACATACCTTGACAAGATTTTGAAGTAGTTCAAAATGGAACAGTCAAAGAAAGAGTTCTTGTCTGTGTTGCAAAGGTATGAAATTGAGTAAGACTCAAATCCCGACCACGGCACAAAATAGAAAGAGAATGAAAGTCATTCCCTATGCCTCAGTCATAGGTTCTATAAAAGTATGCCATGCTAGAGACCAGACCTATTGTATACTAAGCCCTGGTTTGGCAAGGGAGTACAATGGTGATCTAGGAGTAGATCACTGGACATTGGTCAAAATTATCCTTAGTGGAATAAGGATATGTTTCTCAATTATGGAGGTGACAAGAGGTTCGTCGTAAAGGGTTACGTCGATGCAAGATTTGACACTGATCCAGATGACTCTAAGTCTCAATCTGGATACATATTGAAAGTGGGAGCGATTAGCTAGAGTACCTCCGTACAAAGCATTATAGACATAGAACATTTTTGCAAAAAAACATACGGCTTTGAATGTGACAGACCCGTTGACTAAACTTCTCTCACGAGCAAAACATGATCACACCTTAGTACTCTTTGGGTGTTAATCACATAACAATGTGAACTAGATTATTGACTCTAGTAAACCCTTTGGGTGTTGGTCACATGCAATGTGAACTATGGGTGTTAATCAAATATAGATATGAATATTGGTGTTAAATCACATGGCGATGTGAACTAGATTATTGACTCTAGTGCAAGTGGGAGACTAAAGGAAATATGCCCTAGAGGCAATAATAAAGTTATTATTTATTTCCTTATTTCATGATAAATGTTTATTATTCATGCTAGAATTATATTAACCGGAAACATAGTACATGTGTGAATACATAGACAAACACAGTGTCACTAGTATGCCTCTACTTGACTAGCTCGTTAATCAAAGATGGTTAAGTTTCCTAACCATAGACATGAGTTGTCATTTGATTAACGGGATCACATCATTAGGAGAATGATGTGATTGACTTGACCCATTCCGTTAGCTTAGCACATGATCGTTTAGTATGTTGTTATTGCTTTCTTCATGACTTATACATGTTCCTACGACTATGAGATTATGTAACTCCCCCTTACTGGAGGAACACTTTGTGTGCTACCAAACGTCACAACATCACTGGGTGATTATAAAGGTGCTCTACAGGTGTCTCCAAAGGTACTTGTTGAGTTGACGTATTTCGAGATTAGGATTTGTCACTCTGATTGTCGGAGAGGTATCTCTGGGCCCTCTCGGTAATGCACATCACTATAAGCCTTGCAAGCAATGTAGCTAATGAGTTAGTTATGGGATGATGCATTACGTAACGAGTAAAAAGACTTGCCGGTAACGAGATTGAACTAGGTATTGAGATAACGACGATCGAATCTTGGGCAAGTAACATACCGATGACAAAGGGAACAACGTATGTTGTTATGCGGTTTGACCGATAAAGATCTTCGTAGAATATGTGGGAGCCAATATGAGCATCTAGGTTCCGCTATTGGTTATTGACCGGAGACGTGTCTCGGTCATGTCTACATAGTTCTCGAACCCGTAGGGTCCGCACGCTTAAAGTTAGATGACGGTTATATTATGAGTTTATGTGTTTTGATGTACCGAAGGTAGTTCGGAGTCCCGGATGTGATCATGGACATGACGAGGAGTCTAGAAATGGTCGAGACATAAAGATCGATATATTGGACGACTATTTGGACACCGGGATGGTTCCGGGTGAGATTGGGACAATACCGGAGCTCCGGGAGGTTATCAAAATCCCCCGGGAGGTATATGGGCCTTAATGGGCTTTAGTGGAAAGGAGGGGAAAGGAGCAAGGGAGGGGGCGCCCCCCCAAGCCCAATCCAAATTGGAAAGGCCCCCCCTTTCCTTCCTCCCTCCTTCCTCTTCCTTCCCTCTCCCTCTCCAAATAGGAAAAGGAGGAGTCCTACTCCCGGTGGGAGTAGGACTCCCCCCTTGGGCGCGCCTCCTCCCTTTGGCTGGCCCCCTCCTCCACTCCTTTATATACGGGGGAGGGGGCACCCCATAGACACAACAATTGATCATTGATCTCTTAGCTGTGTGCGGTGCCTCCCTCCACCATAGTCCTCCTCGATAATATCGTAGCGGTGCTTAGGCGAAGCCCTGCGTCGGTAGAACAACATCATCGTCACCACGCCGTCGTGCTGACGGAACTCTCCCTCGAAGCTTGGCTGGATCGGAGTTCGAGGGACGTCATCGAGTTGAACGTTTGCAGAACTCGAAGGTGTCGTGCGTTTGGTACTTGATCGGTTGGATCATGAAGACATATGACTACATCAACCGCGTTGTGCTAACGCTTCCGCTTTCGGTCTATGAGGGTACGTGGACACACTCTCCCCTCTTGTTGCTATGCATCACCATGATCTTGCGTGTGCGTAGGAAATTTTTGAAATTACTACTATCCCCAACAAGAACGGTTCTTGCTAAGCCCGTAGCAGCCACGTAAAACTTGCAACAACAAAGTAGAGGACGTCTAACTTGTTTTTTCAGGGCATGTTGTGATGTGATATGGTGTGGCCACCGTTTTTCCGGGTATTAATTTCCAGAAAATGGTCCTTGTGCTCACCAGCCCCAGGATTACTGTTAGCTGATGAGGCACCAACTTGATACAGAAAATCCAAGCAAAAATGCGAAATATGTAGTACAAGACCATTCTGGCCCGTGAGTACAACAATTTGGTTCTAGTGGTTGATGGCAGAAGCGGTTTGTGGATCATCAGCGTCTATGGGATTCCATTTCCCACAGGAACAGCTGACTAGGTTAACTCCTATCTTCGTGAGGCTGCTATCACCATTGCTTAAGTTCCGGGGCTGTCATCACGGTCGCTCCTCTCCGCGCAAGAAATCTGGCCAAGACAATAGCCAGGGACAAGCCAGTGAGTACTTTTGAATGTACTCGCAAACATTTTGAACACGGGTATAATATAACAACGATAATTATGTACTGAAATATTTTTATGATCATGACGTCAGTCACAAAAATAGTAAAATATCTGATGCATGCAAGCAAGTTATTTATGGATATGCAATAACATAGTAGTGATAAAAATGCCTCAGTCGGGTGTCTGAGCGACACCAAATAAAGGGCTTATAAGGTAAATAAATAACAAGCATGCCACAGTCTGGCGTCTCAGCGACACCACATAAAGGGCTTATAAAATAAATAAATAGCAAGCATGCCATAGTCGGCGTCTCAGCGACACCACATAAAGGGCTTATAAAATAAATAATCATAGTGAATATCCAGGAGGTAAAACCGTCCCAGGGATACTCAATACTTCAAATAATATAAAGGGGTTAGTCCATAATAATCATAATCATCATAAGTCACCAATCACAATCCATGTTCTGGTTTAGCAGTTTTCTCCTCCGAAGACCGACACTAAGACCGACACTTGACCCATCCCAGACTGTAATCCTTAACCATGGACACGGCTATTCGAATAGGTTTTAATCTCTACAGAGAGTGTACTCTTTACCCACGAGTAACGGATTCCTTTAGTCCATCGGGACTAATTCCGTCTACGGCCTTTTAATTGGAAACACACCTATCCGCACACACGAGCCTAACTTATCGGTGTCTAGAATCACCCACGACACCCGTTAAGCGAAACTCTAAGTGGGGAGGCTACAACCTCGACATAACATGGGATCACAAAATTTATACCGCGCGCAAGCTAGGGGAGCTACCCCTTCGGCTACAACCGAAACACCCATGCTCCCGGACCAGGTGGCATGTCTACCGGATGCCTCCGGTATCTTCCACCATGGCCTCTCTGTACGGCGTGTGCTAGGAAAGGGGTTGACAATTTACTGAACCGTACCCTACCTATGGCAGGGACAAGTGGCAGTACGAAACAAGTATGGGGGTTACCGGAACAAGACTCGATCTACGGTCGACTCAGGACGTTTAAATATTCCCTGCATGATTAGCATAACAATATATACTTCAACCAACAGATAGAAACACCACGCGACATACCCCCTCATGCCATACCGGACACGACCGTCTCGACAGAGGACTAGGAACAAGACCGTGTCTACCCAAGACAGAGGCCTTCCCGGCTTCCCTTCCGGTATTCATGAAAGGCATATGACGGTGACTTCCATCACAACCATATCAACTCCAATAGCATGAAAATCATTAATATGCACTCATGAGGAGGAACACATCATCACATAAAATGATGTATGCCTGTGTTGGGTGGTTTTGTCACCGTGTCAAACAACACACACAATATTATGCCAGGGTTCAGAATGCTTGCCTTCAAGTTGTGGGGAGGCAAGGTGCATTCCAAAACTCTTGAAAGCTTTCTCCTCTCTCCAAAAATCCTATTTAAAATATATTTGAATTAACACACAATTTCAAAACAGCAAAAAAGTTGTTTTGAAATTTTTTCGAATAAATCTTAAAATAGACTAGATTAAATTGTGGAGAGGTAGGAAAAAGAATCAATTCATTTGGAGATATAATTAAAAAGTTATAGCCAGTCAAAGTTTAGTCAATATTGTGTTTTTTTAAATAAAACAGAAAAAGAAAATTTCGAAATGTACACGTCGAACACGTACTTTGGAATTACGTTTCCACTTATGCCTGCGTGGACTGCGCGGGGAGCCGCTGACAGTGGGTCCAGGGGGGCCACTAGTCATGTTTGACTGGTCTCCCCTCCCTCTGCTTCTTCTGCCTGAGCAGAGGCGGGACTCCGGCAACTGTCGCCGGCGAACGGAGGTTCCTCGCGGGGAGCTGAGGACGGGGATGGAACTGCGGATCAGCGGCGGTCCTCCCGGTGGTCGTAGGGTCGTCGAAGGTGGAGGAAATCACCGAGGTGAGCTCTGCGGCGGAGGAAAGCTTCGGTGGATTTGGGGGTTCGGGCTAAGGTGATGCTCCGTCGTTGTTTGGGGTCTGGGCGGCTCCGCAAGACGATGTGGAGCCGAGTGGTGGTGATGGAAGGGTGGGGGATGCCCTGGTTGCGCCGGGGTGAACCGGAATGAGGCGGCGGCCGAGTTGACCAGAGAGGTTGAAGATGGCCTTCTCCTCTTCAATTCATGACAACAGGGCACTAGGGGGATGGTGTGAGGCTGCATGTGTGCTCGGAGGAGCTCGAGGGGCTTCCTTTTATAGCGCTTCCAAGTCGGTTCGCGGCGGCCGTGGATGAGCTCGTCGGCAGACCGCCCTACTGTGCTGCAGAGCGACGTGGTGGTGGCTGGCTAGCTCCAAGGGCTAACGACGATCACTCCACTGTCGAAGGAGGCGAGTTGGCGCGCTGTGGTGGTTTGGGCGGTGCTGCCCATGGCGGTGGCGGATGCGGCCGCGGGCGTGCCGCCAAGCGGCTTGCTGGCAGCGCTGCTGAGGGCGAGGAGGCGGTCGGGGCTTCTAGCGTGACGTGGAGAGAGGGAGAGAATTTGGATGAGCTCGGGGAAACTTATCCAGGGGGGGTGTTGGCTCGGGCGCGAGCACGTGCAAAACGCGTGCTCTGCTCGCGCTCTAGGCGTGCACGACACTCGTTCGACGAAATGCCAGGGCGACTAAAGTTGCTAGAGAGCCACTGCAAATCCACAGGACTAGGTTAGAGACATGCAGAAGGCTACTGGACAACTTGGTTTGGAGCAAGGGAAAAGTTCACAACACAAAACCTTTAACCATGCCAAATCTGTCTATACACACAGGGTGTTCGACAAAATGCCAGAGGCATCTAGGAAGTACTTGGGGTGGTCAAAACTTCCAGAGTGGGGTCTCTTTAGATGCAAGAGAGGGTGGTGAGGTTAGTTTGACAAATGAAGAAACTTGCTAGTGCAAGTTTTGCAAAACTTCAATTCTGGACAGGGAGTAAATGGCATCACTACATGAACCAAAAATTTCCCAAAGGGTGCATGCTCCTGGACTTAGTGGTTTTGCAGGGTTGACTAGAAGCAGGTGAAAGCACAAGGTCACTAGAGCAAAAATAAATAGGGTTGCAGTAGAAAACACAAGGCTGGTCCAGAATGAAAAAGAGGTTGATTCACTCAATTTTTCCAAAGAACATCACTAGGTTTTTGCATAAAGTTGGATGGCATGCTACCACTGACATCCCATAATTTTGGTGGAGGCTTTAAAGAAATATTTAAATAGGCTGTAGTGCAAAAATGCCCACTGGACCAGATTTGAAAAATAGGTGTAGAACTCAAAATATGCAATGAATGAAATATATTTTTGCATAAAAGTGATTTAGAAACATCACATGACATCTCCAAATTTTGGTTGAAATTTTAGTTAAATTTATCAAATGGTGGTAGTTCAAAAAGAGCTCCAAAACTGATGAAAGTCATTTTAATGAATAAAGCTCAGGAAGATATAATTCAATAAATAAAATTCTACTGATTAAAAATTGTTATATTGAGAGAGCATAGAAATCCAATACATTTTTGGAAAGTTTCGACTTGGGTAAAACTGCTCAAAAAAAGAAAGGTTCTGAAATCAACAGAAAATCCAGAAGGCAAAAAAAAAATTTAAACTCCTGGCAAAAATTTAATAATTAAAACCTGGTTAAATTTTTGGGGTGTTACAATACTACCCCCCTTAAGAAAAATCTCGTCCTTGAGATTTGCTAAGGATTGTTTTTGAAAAAAAATACTACTACCAGGTCAAAACGATTACTTACTTAAGCGGTAAAATGCTGCTACAGTGAGAGGGCAATAAGTGGTGAGGAACTACAGTGTGGGACACTGGCGTTGTGTGGAGAAATCCACGTTTAGGAAAAACGAGCGATCCTACATTGGACGTAGTAAATTTAGAATAAATTCTAAAGTCTAAAATACGCTGGTCGTACCCGAGAGCACAGTGCTCCCACTGGCTGACAGGTGGACCCAAGGCCCATTGTCAGTCTCTCCTTCTTCCTCTGGCTCTCTCTTCTTCCTCTCTCCCGTGCACTTTCCCGGGCTTTCTCCACCGGCGACGTCTAGCGCGTAGGGCATCTAGGCCGTACTGCTATAGTGTGCGGCGTGCTTGCTGCCGGTGCAGCGTGCACTCGCTTCACGGGCCAGTGCGCTGTCGGCACTACTCACGGATTCACCTCCGAACACCGGCGATCGGGCGACAAGAGGCGCTGGTGGACTTCGCCCACCGTACACCGATCTCGAGCTATAAAACGACCGCGGTGCTCCTTCTTCTTCTTTGCACCTGGACTCATTTCTCCTCCTCCTTCTCCTCCATTACTGCTTACAGGAGCTCGAGACGAGGCTCTAATGGCGGAGGCGGTGCCGGACTGGTACGTGATCCTGGTGTGTGGAGGGCTGGCGGCAGTGCTGGGGCTTTCCGTGCTCCTGTGTGCGATGATCCTTGATGATCGCCGTGATACTGCCGCTCGGGTGATGGCTCTCTGTGGTGGCGGTGATCACGAGGACTAGGTGTGATGCCGGGTGTTAACTGTTGTCGGTGTGCTGGAGGTGATTAGTCTCCGGATGATTATCCGCTAATCTCTCCTTTGGAGGCTATGGTGCGCTTAGGGAGGGAATCGGTGAGATGCAACACGGTTACGTGTCTTTGCCAGCAGAGTAAGAGTCTGAGTGGTTGTGGGTCTGCTGCTGTGGTGCTGCGTGAATAAAAATAATCCATGTGGTGAGAAGATAAACGATGCAGCAACTCAGGGAAAAGAAATCTCACTCCAGGATTTTTTGCGGGGACAATGGTTAAATTAAAAAAAATCACAATGAAAACTACTCATATTAGTAGAAACCAAATAATCGACTCGCCGCACAAACTCGGTGTACCATGCATAAGTTACAACGCAATAATAAATGTTGCAATAATAAACACAGCAGTGACGTCTAAAATGAAAACGGTAACTGGATGGGGTCCTGAGAAAACGTCTCTGGTACTTGGACACACTCCTCTTCTATCGGAGGAAGTGGATTGACAAGTCGATGTATGTGTCTCTCCTGGTCGGGCCTCAGTGGTCTGCCGATGGCAATCTGAGGATTCAAATCAGCGAGACTCTGGAGATAATCCATTACTCGTTGGTTCAAACATTCTTGAGCGATGATGTACTGGACAAGGTTGGCCAGTACTGGGTCTCTCTCAAATCGTCCACCAGGAAAAGATGTTACTCCTTCGGGTGCTGCACGGCTCGGAAAGTAATAATACCCTCGTTCGCTGGCATAGGGTACCGCGAATCGAAGACGAGCAATCGCTTCGTACGCAGCAGCTTCTATGTCCATGTGTGGTGTTGGCATAGATCTCCCCACGAAGGAGACCTCCGTTGGGTCTTGGTTGGAGTCTACGGGAAGGATGTGTACTGCTGCCCAATATATCGAGGTGGAAGGGGCGATTCTCGATTTGAACAGCTCGTGCTGGGGTGGCTGGGTAGAACCCATGGTACTGCAGGTAAAGTCCCACAATATTTTGACAAAGCTACCCGGGGTTGCATCTGGGGTTCTCAGATAAATACTAGGGCTCGGCATGGCAAGAAATGGTTGTGAGGGTGGTGCGCGAGGTGAGGGGTGCTGGGTAAGGTCACGAGGTGGCCTTCTTATATAGCATCCGGGCAGGGTTATTTACCGTGGTGAAAGGTAATAAATTTGCCAGATTAGCTCCAAGGGCCGGGGTCAAAACCACAGATACACATATCTCACAAAAGGGACGTGTTACTGTGGGTGTCGTCGGGGTTGGTTTTGGTAGCTGTGCCTCAAATAAAAATGCAACTGCAGGCTGACACAATTATGCAAGGGCTACTATTAAAACAGAGGCACAACAACAGACTGTGTTTATTTACAAGGTCACACGATTATAAAGCGAGGATACACTGAGACTCGGCACTACTTGGGTGACTTAGTCTACCTCGTTTATATCCAAACGGGCGTGCCTTGTGGATGTCGAGGTTTCTCCACGGGTCTCACCATTGGAATTTGCCGGAGGTGGTTGAGGGGCTGCAGGGTCGGGGTGGCGATGATGACCATCGCGGGGATTGTTGGCCACAATCTCGCTGGAGTGTGCTCCCAAAAGGCGACGAAGCACTTCTGGGGTCATCAAAGCACCTTGGTTGATGGCTGGGGCTGACCTCAGGGTCTCGATCGGGTGTCCGAACAGCACGACTGGGTTGTCGGCGTCGGGCTCGTCTTCCCTGCTTGCCGAGGCTCGGCGAACCAGCTCTCCACGAGCTGCGATCAGATCAATAGTGATTTGATCGAACAGTGCCTCTAGTGCACTTACATAACGCACTAGGTGCAACAATGTAGGATCCGTCTCGTGATCTCCGTTGGCAACTTGGGGTGGTCTACCATACCCTTCACGCCTGGGGTAGTAGTAGAACGAGCGATAGTTAACTCTGGGCGACAACTACCGGAGTTGAACTATAGCCTCTCGAGCAGCTAGCTGGATGGCTTGTGGCTCAAGGGAAGCTATCCTTCCGGTGAACCTGTAGGGGCGTTCTGGCGATAGACCCCTACCATAGACGTGCACAGTGGCCCAGAATTGACGGTTCTCACCGCTCATGGTTCCTTGGTACACAACATATTATGGGGGCTCTTCTAACGCATAGGCACGTCGGGTGAGGTTTGCGAGTATGGTCACAAAACCTCCAAGGTTGGTTGTTGTGGTCTCATTGTGCACTACGGGGCCAGGCATTATGGCTTGGTTCAGGGAAGAGGCTGTGCTGTGCTGGGTTGAGGCTAGCGTGCCCTTTTTATAGGAAAGGGGACGGAGTCTTCCTTCACACGCTTGCGGATGGGACCAAAACGGGCGTCGGTCACTGGCGCGTGATCGACATGCTAAGATGATAGGTTGGGCACCGACGGCCAAAAGGTGTTGGGGTCACTGTATGGCTATCTTGCACAAGAAGCTTGGCCCGGGTTTTGGTTAAGGTCTGGTGGTTTGGCTTACCTAGGTTTTTCGACCTGGCTAAGATAGGATTAGCCAATGGTCAGCCTGGCTCTAATAACAAGTTTGTGGCGACCGTTTTTCCGGGTATTAATTTCCAGAAAATGGTCCTTGTGCTCACCAGCCCCAGGATTACTGTTAGCTGATGAGGCACCAACTTGATACAGAAAATCCAAGCAAAAATGTGAAATATGTAGTACAAGACCATTCTGGCCTGTGATTACAACAATTTGGTTCTAGTGGTTGATGGCGGAAGTGGTTTGTGGATCATCAGCGTCTATGGGACTCCATTTCCCACAGGAACAGCTGACCAGGTTAACTCCTATCTTCGCGAGGCTGCTATCACCATTGCTTAAGTTCTGGGGCTGTCATCACGGCCGCTCCTCTCCGCGCAAGAAATCTGGCCAAGACAATAGGCAGGGACAAGCCAGTGAGTACTTTTGAATGTACTCGCAAACATTTTGAACACGGGTATAATATAACAACGATAATTATGTATTGAAATATTTTTATGATCATGACGTCAGTCACAAAAATAGTAAAATCTATGATGCATGCAAGCAAGTTATTTATGGATATGCAATAACATAGTAGTGATAAAAATGCCTCAGTCGGGTGTCTGAGCGACACCACATAAAGGGCTTATAAAAAAATAGCAAGCATGCCACAGTCGGGCGTCTCAGCGACACCACATAAAGGGCTTATAAAATAGATAAATAGCAAGCATGCCACAGTCGGGCGTCTCAGCGACACCACATAAAGGGCTTATAAAATAAATAAATAGCAAGCATGCCACAGTCGGGCGTCTCAGCGACACCACATAAAGGGCTTATAAAATAAATAATCATAGTGAATATCCAGGAGGTAAAACCGTCCCAGGGATACTCAATACTTCAAATAATATAAAGGGGTTAGTCCATAATAATCATAATCATCATAAGTCACCAATCACAATCCATGTTCTGGTTTAGCAGTTTTCTCCTCCGAAGACCGACACTAAGACCGACACTTGACCCATCCCAGACTGTAATCCTTAACCATGGACACGGCTATTCGAATAGGTTTTAATCTCTGCAGAGAGTGTACTCTTTACCCACGAGTAACGGATTCCTTTAGTCCATCAGGACTAATTCAGTCTACGGCCTTTTAATTGGAAACACACCTATCCGCACACACCAGCCTAACTTACCGGTGTCTCGAATCACCCACGACACCCGTTAAGCGAAACTCTAAGTGGGGAGGCTACAACCTCGACGTAACATGGGATCACAAAATTTATACCGCCCGCAAGCTAGGGGAGCTACCCCTTCGGCTACAACCGAAACACCCATGCTCCTGGACCAGGTGGCATGTCTACCGGATGCCTCCGGTATCTTCCACCATGGCCTCTCTGTACGGTGTGTGCTAGGAAAGGGGTTGACAATTTACTGAACCGTACCCTACCTATGGCAGGGACAAGTGGCAGTACGAAACAAGTATGGGGGTTACCGGAACAAGACTCGATCTACGATCGACTAAGGAGGTTTAAATATTCCCTGCATGATTAGCATAACAATATATACTTCAACCAACAGATAGAAACACCACGCGACATACCCCCTCATGCCATACCGGACACGACCGTCTCGACAGAGGACTAGGAACAAGACCGTGTCTACCCAAGACAGAGGCCTTCCCGGCTTCCCTTCTGGTATGCATGAAAGGCATATGACGGTGACTTCCGTCACAACCATATCAACTCCAATAGCATGAAAATCATTAATATGCACTCATGAGGAGGAACACATCATCACATAAAATGATGTATGCCTGTGTCGGGTGGTGTTGTCACCGTGTCAAACAACGCACACAATATTATGCCAGGGTTCAGAGTGCTTGCCTTCAAGTTGTGGGGAGGCAAGGTGCATTCCAAAACTCTTGAAAGCTTTCTCCTCTCTCCAAAAATCCTATTTAAAATATATTTGAATTAACACACAATTTCAAAACAGCACAAAAAGTTGTTTTGAATTTTTTTCAAATAAATCTTAAAATAAACTAGATTAAATTTTGGAGAGGTAGGAAAAAGAATCAATTAATTTGGAGATATAATTAAAAAGTTATAGCCAATCAAAGTTTAGTCAATATTCTGGGTTTTTTAATAAAACAAAAAAAGAAAACATTTCGAAATGTACACGTCGAACACGTACTTTGGAATTACGTTTCCACTTATGCCTGCATGGACTGCGCGGGGAGTCGCTGACAGTGGGTCCAGGGGGCCCACTAGTCATGTTTGACTGGTCTCCCCTCCCTCTCCTTCTTTTGCCCGAGCAGAGGCGGACTCCGGCGACTGTCGCCGGCGAACGGAGGTTTCTCGCAGGGAGCTGAGGACGGGGATGGATCCGCGGATCAGCAGCGGTCCTCCCGGTGGTTGTAGGGTCGTCGGAGGTGGAGGAAATCGCCGGCGGTGAGCTCTGCGGCGGAGGAAAGCTTCGGTGGATTTGGGGGTTCGGGCTAGGGTGATGCTCCGTCGTTGTTTGGGGTCTGGGCGGCTCCGCAAGATGATGTGGAGCCGAGTGGTGGTGATGGAAGGGTGGGGGAGGCCCTAGTGGCGCCGGGGTGAACCGGAACGAGGCGGCGGCCGAGTTGACCGGAGAGGTTGAAGATGGCCTTGTCCTCTTCAATTGATGGCAACGGGGCACTAGGGGGATGGTGTGAGGCTGCCTGTGTGCTCGGAGGAGCTCAAGGGGCTTCCTTTTATAGCGCTTCCAAGTCGGTTCGCGGCGGCCGTGGATGAGCTCGTCGGCCGACCGCCCTACTGTGCTGCAGAGCGACGTGGCGGTGGCTGGCTAGCTCCAGGGGCTAACGACGGTCACTCCACTGTCGAAGGAGGCGAGCTGGCGCGTTGTGGTGGTTTGGGCGGTGCTGCCCATGGCGGTGGCAGATGCGGCCGCGGGCGTGCCGCCAAGCGGCTTGCTGGCAGCGCTGCAGGGGGCGAGGAGGTGGTCGGGGCTTCTAGCCTGACGTGGCGAGAGGGAGAGAATTTGGATGAGCTCAGGGAAACTTATCCAGGGGGGGTGTTGGCTCGGGCGCGAGCACGTGCAAAACGCGTGCTCTGCTCGCGCTCTGGGCGTGCACGACACTCGTTCGACGAAATGCCAGGGTGACTAAAGTTGCTAGAGAGCCACTGCAAATCCACAGGACTAGGTTAGAGACATGCAGAAGGCTACTGGACAACTTGGTTTGGGGCAAGGGAAAAGTTCACAACACAAAACCTTCAACCATGCCAAATCTGTCTATACACACAGGGTGTTTGACAAAATGCCAGAGGCATCTAGGAAGTACTTGGGGTGGTCAAAACTTCCAGAGTGGGGTCTCTTTAGATGCAAGAGAGGGTGGTGAGGTTAGTTTGACAAATGAAGAAACTTGCTAGTGCAAGTTTTGCAAAACTTCAATTCTGGACAGGGAGTAAATGGCATCACTACATGAACCAAAAATTTCCCAAAGGGTGCATGCTCCTGGACTTAGGGGTTTTGCAGGGTTGACTAGAAGCAGGTGAAAGCACAAGGTCACTAGAGCAAAAATAAATAGGGTTGCAGTAGAAAACACAAGGCTGGTCCAGAATGAAAAAGAGGTTGATTCACTCAATTTTTCCAAAGAACATCACTAGGTTTTTGCATAAAGTTGGATGGCATGCTACCACTGACATCCCATAATTTTGGTGGAGGCTTTAAAGAAATATTTAAATAGGCTGTAGTGCAAAAATGCCCACTAGACCAGATTTGAAAAATAGGTGTAGAACTCAAAATATGCAATGAATGAAATATATTTTTGCATAAAAGTGATTTAGAAACATCACATGACATCTCCAAATTTTGGTTGAAATTTTAGTTAAATTTATCAAATGGTGGTAGTTCAAAAAGAGCTCCAAAACTGATGAAAGTCATTTTAATGAATAAAGCTCAGGAAGATATAATTCAATAAATAAAATTCTACTGATTAAAAATTGTTATATTGAGAGAGCATAGAAATCCAATACATTTTTGGAAAGTTTCCACTTGGGTAAAACTCCTCAAAAAAAGAAAGGTTCTGAAATCAACAGAAAATCCAGAAGGCAAAAAAAAATTAAACTCCTGGCAAAATTTTAATAATTAAAACCTGGTTAAATTTTTGGGGTGTTACAATACTACCCCCCTTAAGAAAAATCTCGTCCTCAAGATTTGCTAAGGATTGTTTTTGAAAAAAAATACTACTACTAGGTCAAAACGATTACTTACTTAAGCGGTAAAATGCGGCTACAGTGAGAGGGCAATTAGTGGTGAGGAACTACAGTGTGGGACATTGGCGTTGTGTGTAGAAATCCACGTTTAGGAAAAACGAGCGATTCCTACATTGGACGTAGTAAATTTAGAATAAATTCTAAATTCTAAAATACGCTGGTCGTACCCGAGAGCACAGTGCTCCCACTGGCTGACACGTGGACCCGGGGCCCATTGTCAGTCTCTCCTTCTTCCTCTGGCTCTCTCTTCTTCCTCTCTCCCGTGCACTTTCCCGGGCTTTCTCCACCAACGACGTCTAGCGCGTAGGGCATCTAGGCCGTACTGCTATAGTGTGCGGCGTGCACTCGCTTCGCGGGCCATTGCGCTGTCGGCACTGCTCGCAGATTCGCCTCCGAACACCGGCGATCGGGCGACGAGCGGCGCTGGTGGACTTCGCCCACCGTACACCAATCTCGAGCTATAAAACGACCGCGGTGCTCCTTCTTCTTCTTCGCACCTGGCCTCGTTTCTCCTCCTCCTTCTCCTCCATTACTGCTTACAGGAGCTCGAGACGAGGCTCTAATGGCGGAGGCAGTGCCGGACTGGTACGTGATCCTGGTGTGTGGAGGGCTGGCGGCAGTGCTGGGGCTTTCCGTGCTCCTGTGTGCGATGATCCTTGATGATCGCCGTGATGCTGCCGCTCGGGTGCTGGCTCTCCGCGGTGGCGGTGATCACGAGGACTAGGTGTGATGCCGGGTGTTAACTGTTGTCGGTGTGCTGGAGGTGATTAGTATCCAGATGATTATCCACTAATCTCTCCTTTGGAGGCTGTGGTGCGCTTAGGGAGGGAATTCATGAGATGCAACATGGTTACGTGTCTTTGCAAGCAGAGTAAGAGTCTGAGTGGTTGTGGGTCTGCTGCTGTGGTGCTGCGTGAATAAAAATAATCCATGTGGTGAGAAGATAAACGATGCAGCAACTCAGGGAAAAGAAATCTCACTCCAGGATTTTTCGCGGGGACAATGGTTAACTTAAAAGAAATCACAATGAAAACTACTCATATTAGTAGAAACCAAATAATCGACTCGCCGCACAAACTTGGTGTACCATGCATAAGTTACAACGCAATAATAAATGTTGCAATAATAAACACAGCAGTGACGTCTAAAATGAAAACGGTAACTGGACGGGGTCCTGAGAAAACGTCTCTGGTACTTGGACACACTCCTCTTCTATCGGAGGAAGTGGATTGACCAGTCGATGTATGTGTCTCTCCTGGTCGGGCCTCAGTGGTCTGCCGATGGCAATCTGAGGATTCAAATCAGCGAGACTCTGGAGATAATCCATTACTCGTTGGTTCAAACATTCTTGAGCAATGATGTACTGGACAAGGTTGGCCAGTACTGGGTCTCTCTCAAATCGTCCACCAGGAAAAGATGTTACTCCTCCGGGTGCTGCACGGCTCGGAGAGTAATAATACCCTCGTTCGCTGGCATAGGGTACCGCGAATCGAAGACGAGCAATCGCTTCGTTCGCAGCAGCTTTTATGGCCATGTGTGGTGTTGGCATAGATCTCCCCACGAAGGAGACCTCCGTTGGATCTTGGTTGGAGTCTACGGGAGGGATGTGTACTGCTGCCCAATATTTCGAGGTGGAAGGGGTGATTCTCGATTTGAACAGCTCGTGCTGGGGTGGCTGGGTAGAACCCATGGTACTGCAGGTAAAGTCCCACAATATTTTGACAAAGCTACCCGGGGTTGCATCTGGGGTTCTCAGATAAATACTAGGGCTCGGCATGGCAAGAAATGGTTGTGAGGGTGGTGCACGAGGTGAGGGGTGCTGGGTAAGGTCACGAGGTGGCCTTCTTATATAGCATCCGGGCAGGGTTATTTACCGTGGTGAAAGGTAATAAATTTGCCAAATTAGCTCCAAGGGTCGGGGTCAAAACCACAGATACACATATCTCACAAAAGGGACGTGTTACTGTGGGTGTCGTCGGGGTTGGTTTTGGTAGCTGTGCCTGAAATAAAAATGCAACTGCAGGCTGACACAATTATGCAAGGGCTACTATTAAAACAGAGGCACAACAACAGATTGTGTTTATTTACAAGGTCACACGATTATAAAGTGAGGATACACTGAGACTCGGCACTACTTGGGTGAATTAGTCTACCTCGTTTATATCCAAACGGGCGTGCCTTGTGGAATTTGCCGGAGGTGGTTGAGGGGCTACAGGGTCGGTGTGGCAATGATGACCATCGCGGGGATTGTTGGCCACAATCTCGCTGGAGTGTGCTCCCAAAAGGCGACGAAGCACTTCTGGGGTTATCAAAGCACCTTGGTTGATGGCTGGGGCTGACCTCAGGGTCTCGATCAGGTGTCCGAACAGCACGACTGGGTTGTCGGCGTCGGGCTCGTCTTCCCGGCTTGCCGAGGCTCGGCGAACCAGCTCTCGACGAGCTGCGATCAGATCAATAGTGATTTGATCGAACAGTGCCTCTAGTGCACTTACATAACGCACTAGGTGCGACAATGTAGGATCCGTCTCGTGATCTCCGTTGGCAACTTGGGGTGGTCTACCATACCCTTCACGCCTGGGGTAGTAGTAGAACGAGCGACAGTTAACTCTGGGTGACAACTGCCGGAGTTGAACTATAGCCTCTCGAGCAGCTAGCTGGATGGCTTGTGGCTCGAAGGAAGTTGTCCTTCCGGTGAACCTGTAGGGGCGTTCTGGCGACAGACCCCTACCGTAGACGTGCACAGTGGCCCAGAATTGATGGTTCTCCCTGAGTATTTTGCTTAGTACGGCGGTAGCATTATATAAGATGACCCCACACTAAATTTCAAGGTATAAGTGTTCTCCCTGAGTATGCACCGTTGCTATAGTTTGTCATGCCGACACACCACGTGATGATCGGGTGTGATAAGCTCTACGTTCACATAAAACGGGTGCAAGCCAGTTTTGCACACGCAGAATACTCGGGTTAAACTTGACGAGCCTAGAATATGCAGATATGGCCTCGGAACACTAAGACCGAAAGGTCGAGCGTGAATCATATAGTAGATATGATCAACATAGTGATGTTCACCATTGAAAACTACTCCATCTCACATGATGATCGGACATGGTTTAATTGATTTGGATCACGTGATCACTTAGATGATTAGAGGGATGTCTATCTAAGTGGGAGTTCTTAAGTTATATGATTAATTAAACTTTAATCTACCATTAACTTAGTCCTGGTAGTATTAGCATATCTATGTTATAGATCAATAGCTCGCGATATAGCTCCCCATTTATTTTTTATATGTTCCTAGAGAAATATAAGTTGAAAGATGTTAGTAGCAATGATGCGGACTTGGTCCATGATCTGAGGATTTTCCTCATTGCTGTACAGAAAAATTATGTCCTTGATGCACCGCTAGGTGACAGAACTATTGCAGGAGCAGATGCAGACGTTATGAACGTTTTGACAAGCTCGGTATGATGACTACTTTATAGTTTAGTGCACCATGCTTTATGACTTAGAACCGGGACTTCAAATATGTTTTGAACGCCTCAGAGCATATAAGATGTTCCAAGAGTTGAAACTAGTATTTCATACTCATGCCCATGTCAAGAGGTATGAGACCTCTGATTGTACTTTGCCTACAAGATGGAGGAGAATAGCTCAACCAGTGAGCATGTGCTTAGATTGTCTGGGTACTACAATTGCATGAATCAAGTGGGAGTTAATCTTCTAGATAAGATAGTAATTGACAAAGTTCTCTAGTCACTATCACCAAGTTACTAGAACTTCGTGGTGAACTATAATATGCAAGGGATGACGAAAACAATTCCCAAGCTCTTCGCGATGCTAAAATCGGCGAAGGTAGAAATCAAGAAAAGCATCAAGTGTTGATGGTTTACAAGACCACTAGTTTCAAGAAAAAGGGCAAAGGGAAGAAGGGGAACTTCAAGAAGAACGGCAAGCAAGTTGCTGCTCAAGTGAAGAAGCCCAAGTCTAGACCTAAGCCTGAGACTAAGTGCTTCTACTGCAAAGGGACTAGTCACTGGAAGCGGAAATGCCCCAAGTATTTGGCGGATAAGAAGGATGGCAAAGTGAACAAAGGTATATTTGATATACATGTTATTGATGTGTACTTTACTAGTGTTTATAGCAACCCCTCGGTATTTGATACTGGATCAGTTGCTAAGAGTAGTAACTCGAAACGGGAGTTGCAAAATAAACAGAGACTAGTTAAGGGCAAGGTGATGATGTGTGTTGGAAGTGATTCCAAGATTGATAAGATTACCATCACACACTCCCTTTACCTTCGGGATTAGTGTTGAACCTAAAATAAATGTTATTTGGTGTTTCCGTTGAGCATGAATATGACTGGATCATGTTTATTACAATACGGTTATTCATTTAAGTCAAAGAATAATTGTTGTTCTATTTAAATGAATAAAACCTTCTATGGTCATGCACTCAATATAAATGGTTTATTGAATCTCGATCGTAGTGATACACATATTCATAATATTGAAGCCAAAAGATTCAAAGTTAATAATGATAGTGCAATTGATACGTCTCCAACGTATCTACAATTTTTGATTTTTCCATGCTATTATATTATCCATCTAGGATGTATTATATGCATTTATATGCTATTTTATATGATTTTTGGGACTAACCTATTAACCTAGAGCCCAGTGCCAGTTTCTGTTTTTTCCTTGCTTTTAAGTTTTACAGAAAAGGGTTACCAAACGGAGTCCAATTGACGTGCCAATTTTTGATGATTTTTTATGGACCAAAAGAAGCCCCCGAAGTAAAAGAGTTGGGCCAGAAGAGTCCCGAGCTGTCCATGAGGGTGGGGGCGCGCCCTACCCCCCTGGGCGTGGGCCCCAATTTCGTGGACGACTCGGAGACCCCCCCCCTGACGTGAGACCTACGCCAAAAATTCCTATAAATACACAAACCTCCAGAAAATAACCTAGATTGGGAGTTCCGTCGCCGCAAGCCTCTGTAGCCACCAAAAACCAATCGGGGCCCTGTTGCGGCACCCTGTCGGAGGGGGGATCCCTCATCGGTGGCCATCTTCATCATCCCGGCGATCTCCATGATGAGGAGGGAGTAGTTCGCCCTCAAGGCTGAGGGTATGTACCAATATCTATGTGTTTGATCTCTCTCTCTCTCTCATGTTCTTGATTTGGCATGATCTTGATGTATCACGAGCTTTGCTATTATAGTTGGATCTTATGATGTTTCTCCCCCTCTACTCTCTTGTAATGGATTGAGTTTTCCCTTTGAAGTTATCTTATCGGATTGAGTCTTTAAGGATTTGAGAACACTTGATGTATGTCTTGCATGTGCTTATCTGTGGTGACAATGGGATATTCACGTGATCTACTTGATGTATGTTTTGATGATCAACTTGCGGGTTCAATGACCTTGTGAACTTATGCATAGGGGTTGGCACACTTTTTCGTCTTGACTATCCGGTAGAAACTTTGGGGCATTCTTTGAAGTTCTTTGTGTTGGTTGAATAGATGAATCTGAGCTTGTGTGATGCATATCGTATAATCATACCTGCGGATACTTGAGGTGACATTGGAGTATCTAGGTGACATTATGGTTTTGGTTGATTTGTGTCTTAAGGTGTTATTCTAGTACAAACTCTGTGATAGATCGAACGGAAAGAATAGCTTCGTGTTATTTTACTACAGACTCTTGAATAGATTGATCAGAAAGGATAACTTTCAGGTGATTTCGTACCCTAGAATAATCTCTTCGTTTGTTCTCCTCTATTAGTTACTTTGGAGTGACTCTTTGTTGCATGTTGAGGGATAGTTATATGATCCAGTTATGTTATTATTGTTGAGAGAACTTGCACTAGTGAAAGTATGAACCTTGGGCCTTGTTTCCTAGCATTGCAATACCGTTTACGCTCACTTTTACCACTTGTTACCTTGCTGTTTTTATATTTTCAGATTATAAAAACCTATATCTACCATCCATATTGCACTTGTATCACCATCTCTTCGCCGAACTAGTGCACCTATACAATTTACCATTGTATTGGGTGTGTTGGGGACACAAGAGACTCTTTGCTATTTGGTTGCAGGGTTGTTTGAGAGAGACCATCTTCATCCTACGCCTCCCACGGATTGATAAACCTTAGGTCATCCCCTTGAGGGAAATTTATTACTGTCCTACAAACCTCTGCACTTGGAGGCCCAACAATGTCTGCAAGGAGAAGGTTGCGTAGTAGACATCAAGCTCTTTTCTAGAACCGTTGCCGGGGAGGTGAGTGCTTGAAGGTATATCTTTAGATATTGCAATCGAATCTTTTTGTTTCTTGTTTTATCACTAGTTTAGTCTATAAAAGAAAACTACCAAAAAATGGAATTGAGGGTGCCTCATATGCTTCATCTTTTTAATGTATTCCGTGAAAATAAGGATTCCGATAATTGTGCTCAATTGCTAGAGGAAGAATGCATTAAAATGTTTGGCACTAAATCTTTGAATGATGATCATGATTGCATTGTTGTTCTTTGAATACCCATGATGCTAATGATATGCAAAGCCACAAGCTTGGGGATGCTATGTTTGACGAAGATGATATGTTTAGTCCCCCAAGTTTTGATGAGCAAATTTATTATCATGAAAGAATGCCTCCTATTTATGACGATTATTGTGATGACACGTATGCTATTAAGAATAAATATAACCATGAAACTTGTCATCATGATTTTAATTTTCAATTGGATTATGCTTCACATGATAATTATTTTGTTGAGTTTGCTCCCACTACTATTCATGAGAAGAAGTTTGCTTATGTGGAGAGTAGTAAAATTTATATGCTTGTGCATCATGAAAATAATGCTTTATGTGATGGTTATATTATTGAATTCATTCATGATTCTACTGAAAACTATTATGAGGGAGGAATATATGCTTGTAGGAATTGCAATAATATCAAGTTTCCTCTCTATGTGTTGAAATTTTTGAAGTTGCACTTGTTTTGCCTTCCTATGCAAGTTGATTCTTGTTCCCATAAGTTGTTTGCTCAAAAAATCCCTATGCATAGGAAGTGGGTTAGGCTTAAATGTGCTAGTCATATGCTTCATGATGCTCCCGTTATGTTTCAATTCTTATCTTTTATGTGAGCATCATTGTCATTATGCCTAGCTAGAAAGGCATTAAAGAAAAGCGCTTGTTGGGAGACAACCCAATATTTACCCCTACTATTTTTGTGTGTTCACATGATTTACTGTAGTAATCATGTTTTATAGATTTTGTTTCAATAAAGTGCCAAGTAAGACCTTTAGGATAGTTTACGGTGATAGTTGTGTTGATCCTGCTGAAAATCAGAAACTTTTGCGCCCAGTAAATTAGTTTTACAGAAATGTGCTTTTGATCTGATTCATTTTGCTATGGATTGGTACACAAATTTCTCAGGTTTCCCTAATTTGGTAGAATTTTTGGAGTTACAGAAGTATCCGAGAGTTACAGATTACTACAGATTGTTCTGTTTTTGACAGATTCTATTTTCTATGTGTTGTTTGCTTATTTTGATGAATCTATGAGTAGTATCGGAGGGTATGAACCATAGAGAAGTTGGAATATAGTAGATATTACACCAATATGAATTTATAATGAGTTCACAACAGTACCAAAAGTGGTGATTTATTTTCTTATACTAACGGAGCTCATAAGATTTTCTGTTGATTTTTGTGTTGTGAAGTTTTCAAGTTTTGGGTGAAGTTTCGATGGACTACGGAATAAGGAGTGGCAAGAGCCTAAGCTTGGGGATTCCCAAGGCACCCCAAGGTAATATTCAAGGACAACCAAGAGCCTAAGTTTGGGGATGCCCCGGAGGGCATCCCCTCTTTCGTCTTCTCTCATCAGTAACTTTACTTGGAGCTATATTTTTATTCACCACATGATATGTGTTTTGCTTGGAGTGTCATTTTGTTTTATTTTGTTTTGCTTGTTGTTTGAATAATATCCCAAGATCACTCTTAAATGTTAGAGAGTCTTCACATAGTTGCATAATTATTCGACTACTCATTGATCTTCACTTATATCTTTCGAGGTAGTTTGTCATTTGCTCTAGTGCTTCACTTATATCCTTTTAGAGCACGGCAGTGGTTTTATTTTGAATAAATAGATGAACTCTCATGCTTCACTTATATTATTTTGAGAGTCTTAAACAGCATGTTAATTTGCTTTGGTTATGAATTTAGTCCTAATATGATAGGCATCCAAGAGGGATATAATAAAAACTTTCATATAAAGTGCATTGAATACTATGAGAAGTTTGATTCTTTATGATTGTTTTGAGATATGAAGATGGTGATATTAAAGTCATGCTAATGGAGTAGTTGTGAATTTGAGAGATACTTGTGCTAAAGTTTGTGATTCCCGTAGCATGCACGTATGGTGAACCGTTACGTGATGAAGTTGGAGCATGATTTATTTATTGATTGTCTTCTTTATGTGTGGAGGTCGGGATCGCGCGATGGTTAACTCCTACCAACCCTTCCCCTAGGAGCATGCGCGTAGTACTTTGTTTCGATGACTAATAGATTTTTGCAATAAGTATGTGTGTTCTTTATGACTAATGTTGATTCCATGGATTATATGCACTCTCACCCTTCCACCATTGCTAGCCTCTCTAGTACCGCAACTTTCGCCGGTACCATAAACTCACCATATACCTTCCTCAAGACAGCCAACATACCTACCTATTATGGCATTTCCATAGCCATTCCGAGATATATTTCCATGCAACTTTCCACTGTTCTGTTTATTATGACACGCTTCATCATTGTCATATTGCTTTGCATGATCATGTACTTGACATCGTATTTGTGGCAAAGCCACCTTTCATAATTCTTTCATACATGTCACTCTTGATTCATTGCACATCCCGGTACACCGCCGGAGGCATTCACATAGAGTCATATTTTGTTCTAAGTATCGAGTTATAATTCTTGAGTTGTAAGTAAATAAAAGTGTGATGATCTTAATTATTAGAGTATTGTCCCAGTGAGGAAAGGATGATGGTGACTATGATTCCCCCACAAGTCGGGATGAGACTCCAGACGAAAAATAAAAAATAAAAAAAGAGGCCATAAAAAGGAGAAAGGCCCAAACAAAAAAATGAGAGAAAAAGAGGGAAGGGGCAATGCTACTATCCTTTTACCACACTTGTGCTTCAAAGTAGCACCATGATCTTCATGGTAGAGAGTCTCCTATGTTGTCACTTTCATATACTAGTGGGAATTTTTCATTATAGAACTTGGCTTGTATATTCCAATGATGGGCTTCCTCAAAGTGCCCTAGGTCTTCGTGAGCAAGCAAGTTGGATGCACACCCACTTAGTTTCCTTTTGAGCTTTCATACACTTATAGCTCTAGTGCATCCGTTGCATGGCAATCCCTACTCACTCACATTGATATCTATTGATGGGCATCATAGTTGATGTGAGACTATCTTCCTCCTTTTTTTATTCTACACAACCACCATATTCTATTCCACCTATAGTGCTATGTCCATGCACTAGTGCAGAACCGGGCAATAGCACCGGTTCGTAAGGCCCTTTAGTGCCGGTTCCATAACCGACACTAAAGGCCCCCCCTTTAGTACCAGTTCAGCACGAACCGGTGCTAAAGGGAAACCACGTGGCACGAGCCAGCTCCAGGGGCCTGGAGCCCTTTAGTACCGGTTGGTAAGACCAACCGGTACTATAAGGTTTGGGGGGGTTTTAGTTTTATGATTTCTTTTTCATTTAATTTTGTGTTTCCATTTTAATTCTTTTTCGTTTGCTGGTATTTTACGATACTACACATTGTACATGTTATGCATATATATATATATATATATATATATATATATATAGAATTTCTAGTAGAACCAATCATGCATATATATATCATCAATTAATGTCTCACAAACCATCATATTAATTAATTCACACATACACACATGTATAGCTATATACAATTTCTTCTACATAGGCATGTTGCCTTCGGAGCCAGTGGCATTAGCCTAATTGGTGCCTTCGGAGCACGATGACAATTGGAAGTGGTTTTCATGAGGGCGGTAGCGGGTAATAGTATTCTCCCTTCGGATTTATGACCTGGTCGAGCAAAAATCCCGCTATTTCCTCTTGAAGTGCTTCTACGCGCTCCGTTTCTAGGAGCTTCTCCAGCACCTCTTTGAACTGTTAAGAAGGAGATCAATATGCATGTGTATTAGTTGTGTGACTAGATATCGATAATGGTGTAAAAATTGTGAATAGTGTTTTGACAAGTGTACCCATTCCTGTTTTTGAGATCTGCTCCTTTCGGACGCTATCATGCGAATGTTCTCGCAAACGCAGAATGCACACAGATCAGTCCCCTGTGCCTGCTTCAGGGCCTTTACGAGAATGGAATTTGATCAGATAATAATTAATCAAGCATGATAATTAAAGAGATGGCAGCTAGCTAGCTAGCTAGTACTACTTAATTACTTACCTTGGGTCTTCCCCATTTAAGCTTTTCTTTCCATTCGCCTTCCGTGACGCTGATGAACCTTGCCCAAGCCCTGCCCGCCGACAAAGAAAATGAATAAAGGGGTTATTAAGTAGTTCATATCATGAAATGACGAACTAAATAGGCCGAGATATATAGTTAATAATGATTGAAATTACCTGTTGACTATCCCAAACAAGATGTTATAGTCAGTTTTTTCTTTGAGTAGTGAGTCCAGTATTTCAACTGTTCCGGCGTCAACTTTAATGATACACAAGACCCAGTGATATCTGCATGCACACACGTTTGCATGTCTTAATTAAGCGGGCATATGTAAGCAAAAACATGTAGCTAGCTAGTAGGCAAAAACAGAGAATTTGTAGTACAAGACAGTGTGACTCACTGGAAGTTGTAAGGAAGTAGTATATCTTCATTGTATTTGAGGCGCTTCAAGAACTCTAGCATGCTGTCCTCTACGGCCTTTTGATGACGTGCATCTATTTTCCATGTGTATTCATTAACGGTGTTTGGGTCAATGAACCCAATGCCATAGCGTCCACCTTTTCTCATTTCATACA
>NC_041381.1:69768271-69791540 GCF_002162155.2 Triticum dicoccoides
AAAAGAATATAGTGAGGATAATTACAGGTAATGATTGATCAAAAGGATCACTACAGCTAGCTTGAGACTTAAATTACAGAAAGAAATCACTTACAGACAATAGCAACTGACGATAGATTTGTCGAGTGCGTCTTGATTGTATAACTGAAACAGTTCAGAATACTCAACGGACACAGCTTTCTCATGGTAGTAATGCTCCTTCTTGACATTCACCATGAGGGACAATCGATCGGAAATCTTGGTAATGTTCATGTACCATTGATGCAATTCATACATTCTCGTTGGGAGGTTCTTGACCTTGTCTGGCTCGACCAAAGGTTGGCCCCGGACATATTTCCGTTTTATTTCATCCTCTCTAAGCACAGGCATGGGCTCGATCTCGAGGAGTTGTCCAACAGTGATTTTGAGAACTTCAGCCTGCATTATATGCTCCTCCGTTATTACCAGATTGCCCACCTCAGGAACGTAAACTGTTTGCCCACAATAATATTGGGCGCGGGTACTGTCACGTGTTGTTGGCACAACAAGCGAGGGGATCGATTGCGCCGCCTATTCTCCCAGCTGGGGAATGGTTTTCCCGCATTTTTTGACAGCTGCTTCTTGTTTGCTCGATCCCGAGCTCGCCTCCTTATGTAGACGTGCTCGATTTAACTTCCTGATGTGGCGCTCATAGTCTGTGTCAACAGGCTTGGGAGCTGGTGGTTGAGCCATACGAATGAAGTGGTCAATCGTTTTCTCAGGCACTTTCTCCCTTGGCGGCGGTGGCGGTTTCGGTGCAAAATGGGCTTCCACCTCGGACTTCGATATGGCTGCGATTTCCTCCTCGGACCTGTCATAAGCCCTCTGCGGAAGAGGCGTGAGGCTTGGACCATATTTATATCGCTTGCCTCCGCCTGTACTTCATGTACTACCTCGACTCGTACCGCTACGCACCATAGCTGCGGGGTGTCTCTTCTGTGATTGTTGAGGCGGCGGAGACGGCTGACGGGGCTGAGTTGGACGAGGAGGAGTGGCCGCCTGAAGCTGTGCCGGACTTGGAGGAGGAGTGGCCTGAGGTTGTGCCGGACATGGAGGAGGAGTGGACGTCTGACGTTGTGGCAGACTTGGAGGAGGAGGAGTGGCCTGACACTTTGCCGGACTTGGAGGAGGAGTGGCCTGACACTTTGCCGGACTTGGTGGACTTGCAGGAGCGGGAGACTGCTGACTCGGTGGCGTACTTCGACGAGGAGTCGGCTGACGCGGTGTCGGTGGCCTTCGAAAGATGATGCAATGCTTTTTCCATAGGATGATACGATGTTTGGCGTCTCCGAGAAAGCGCTCGTTGTCACCTCCAGGATAGTCAAGCTCTAGCTCCGAATATGGGTCCACCACCTCATCAACCAAGACACGAGCATAGCCCGCTAGAATCGGGTTGCAATGGAAGATTGCCTCGGCGGGATTTGTAAAAGCAACGGCGTCTGCCACCTTCATGGATATGTTCTTCATTTTGACGTGTAGCTCGCAGCTAGTGTTCTCCGTGATGTCATCCACGGGGTATCTACCCAGCATTGTGTCGTCCGGGGTGGAACCCATGCTGCTTCTCGGCATGGATGGGGCGGTGCTATCCAATGCTGGATCATTCGCTAGCTGCTGCAGCTGATGAGACCCCCTTTGCTGGGTAAGTGAGTCGATCTGCTCCTGCTGCTGCTGGAAATTGACTACCAATTCCGCTTGACTTGCTTCTAGGCCTTGAAAGCGTTCATAGTCCCACTTCCTCTGCTCCTCCTCCATCTTCCTCTTCTTCTCCTCCACAATCTTCTTTCTCGCACGGGTTCTGTAGTCGGTGTTCCAGTCTGAAAACCCCTCATACCACGGAATAGCGCCCTTGCCTCGTGTTCTTCCCGGGTGTTCAGGATTTCCCAGGGCACGCGTAAGCTCGTCGTTCTCTCTGTTGGGCTAGAACACCCCCGATCGTGCCTCTTCTATTGCAACAAGTATCGCATCGTCGGCTCCCTTCAGACTTGCCCTCGTTGAAACATTGCCTGTCTTCGGGTCCAACTCCCCCCCATGCGCATAGAACCAAGTCCTGACCCTGGGGGGCCAGCTCTTAGTAACCGGAGTGGCACCTGCATCCTCCATCTCTTTCTCAGACTTATCCCACTTAGGCATTGCCACCGCATAGCCACCTGGCCCCAGCTTATGGAACTTATCCTTTTTTTTCGGCATTCTTCTTGTTTATTCTCGACCGTTCCTTAGCTAATTCCGAATCCTTGAATTTCACGAAATCGTCCCAATGAGCATGTTGGTTCTCTAGTGTTCCCTCAAATACTGGAGTCTTCCTTCCTCCCTTGACGTACTTGTCCCATTCACGATTCTTGTGGTTCTTGAATGCAACCGCCATCTTCCTAAGAGCAGCATCCTTGACTTTCTGCACATCTGCTTCTGTGAAATGATCTGGTAGGGTGAAATGTTCCATGAGAGTATCCCAAAGCAGATCTTTTTGATTCTTGTCGACAAAAGTAACATCTGGACGTGGAGCAGCGTCCTCTTTGCCTTTTTGTCTTTTGTCTTTTGCTGGCTCTCTCCATTCTTGAAGGGAGATCTGGAGTTGGTCCTTCACAAGAACTCCGCACTGACGAACGAACTTGTCTGCAATCTTCTTAAGCGCTAATGGTTCGCCATTAGGTCTGACTGCCTCGATGTTGTACTTTACGCCCTCCTTCAACTTTTTGTTCGGGCCACGTTTCGTCCTTTTGCCTGAAGATTTGCTCGATCCGGATGGCTGAAAGAACAAAGATCGATTCGTTAATATATCTTCAAGTCATTTGAAACATGTGATGATCACCAGATACCTGCTTATATAAATATATATACCTCGCCGGTCTTTGTTGTTTCAGGATCAACATGTTCTTCGTCATCGTCATAATCGTAGTTCATGACTTCATCAATTCGGTCGTCGCGATCGAATATCATATCACCCTCTCCGGTGTTGTTTAGAAATTCAGAGCCGTCATAATCTTCTTCATTCTGATCATCATCTGGCCCGCGTATCATATCGAACATGGTCTGTTCTCCCTCTTTGTCGGTATTGTCTGCCATAGCTTTTATTTAACTAATTCAAAAGAAATATAAAACAATTTAGTATTCAAATTACATTGTCTCGAATAATAGATATAATCTCGAATACTTTGTCTAGAATAATAGATATAATCTCGAATACATCGTCTCGAATAATATATAATATTGAATAGTACATCACTGGCTAGCTAATTAAAGATCAAATACTACAGAAGAATCTAGGACACTCGCGGTTCCTGCGGCGCGGGCGGTGGACACCCAAAGAGAAGGAACCCTCACAGGATCATAGCTGAAGTGAGATCCCCGAAGATACTGCCATGTATTGGAGAACCTACCGCCCACTAACGCAACCATGTAGCGATGGACGTGCTCGTCCTCCTCCCTGACACGGCGACATACCACCTCCGGCGGGGCCGGGTCCCTCCACACCGAAACTGGCCCACGCGAACGCCACCAAACGAGATCAGGGTCGACGACGGGACCCGGGGCCGGGTTCCTCATCAAGCGGCGCGCCCCTCCAGGCAGCACCTCCCAGTGCCAGCCCGGTGGAGCCCAGTCCCGGACATGGGTCGGCTGGACGTCGTCGCGGACGGGTCGACGGCGAGGATGCGGGCCGGGCATCGTCGAGAACAAATACTAGCTATATGCCCGCAAAAAGTAACATTTTTTTAATGATTGGATTTTGATAACTAAAATTTCTAACATTTCTATATAACACTAATTATGCTAATCTAAATAATCTAAATAACACTAAATTTTTTAACATTTCTAACATTTCTATATAACACTAATTTCTAACATTTCTATATAACACTAATTTCTAACTGATTAAACACTAATTATATCCATCTAACATGCATTCATACATATATAATAGTGAAAAAATAATAATCTAAACTAATTAAACATACAAAATACGTGTGTGTGTGTGTACTAATTAAACACTAATTATCTAAACTAATTAAACATACAAAATAATAATCTAAATAATCTAAACTAATTAAAGTCTAATTATCTAAACTAATTAAACATGCTTGTGTGTGTATACGGGCTCGGGGAGGGCTCACAGCAGGCGAGGCGACGGCGAGGCGACGGCCGGGGCGGCGACGGCAGGGACGGCGCGACGGGGACGGCGCGACGGGGACGGGCCCGGGGCGGCGACGGAGACGAGGGCGGCGACGGGGACGGGGGCGGCGACGGGGACGGGGGCGGCGACGGAGACGAGCGGCGACGGAGACGATCGAGGGCGGCGGCGACGGCGACGGAGACGGAAACAGAGGAACGAACAGAGAGGGAGACTAAAATTTTCGTAGCCGTTGTATATATAGAAGGCACCTTTAGTACCGGTTGGAGCCACCAACCGGTACTAAAGGCCTGTTTTGGCCAGGCCAAGCGGCGGGAAGCGACCCCCTTTAGTACCGGGTGGTGGCACAAACCTGTACTAAAGGCCCCCCCTTTAGTGATGATAGCTAGTACCCTAACTATTACAGAGATTCCCCTCTCGGTGCGAAACACAGAAAAAAGTGATGATAGCTAGTGAAGCCGATCACATCCCAGATCTTTGGGTGTGAAACTTTTTCTTCGCGTGTGTCCCTTTGCGCCGTAACCATGGAAAATCTTCATCATTTAACGGGATGCTCGGGTCAATATTCACTGTGAATGGAGCAATTTCATCAAACTTTTCATAATCTTCTGACTTTTCTGTCTTGTCATCCACTCCCACGATGTTTCTCTTCCCAGAAAGAACTATGTGCCGCTTTGGCTCATCGTACGATGCATTCGCTTCCTTATCTTTTCTTTTTCTTGGCTTGGTAGACATGTCCTTCACATAGAAAACATGTGCCACATCATTGGCTAGGACGAATGGTTCGTCTGCATACGCAAGATTGTTGAGATCCACTGTTGTCATTCCGTACTGCGGGTCTTCCGTTACCCCGCCTCGTGTCATATTGACCCATTTGCACCGAAACAAAGGGACCTTTAAACCACGTCGATAGTCAAGTTCCCATATGTCCTGTATATAACCATAATATGTTTCCTTTCCCGTATTGGTTTCTGCATCAAAGCGGACACCACTATTTTGGTTGGTGCTCTTCTTATCTTGGGCGATCGTGTAAAATGTATTACCATTTATCTCGTACCCTTTGAAAGTCATTATATTCGAAGATGGTAACTGGGACAGCAAGTACATGTCATCTTCAATAGAGGTGTCATGCATGGTACGTGTCTGCAACCAGCTGGCGAAACTCCTGGTTTGTTCACGTGTAATCCAGTCATCAGACCGCTCCGGGTGTTTGGAGCGTAGCAAATTCTTGTGTTCATCCATATACGGAGCCACCAAGGCGGAATTCTGTAGAACTGTGTAGTGTGCTTCAATGAGAGAATGTCCGTCCATACATATTATTTGTTCCCCTCCTAGCGTGCCTTTTCCATCCAGTCTGCCCTTATGCCGCGATTCAGGAACACTAATCGGCTTAAGGTCAGGAATAAAGTCAATACAAAACTCAATGACCTCCTCATTTTGATGGCCCTTGGAGATGCTTCCTTCTGACCTAGCACGGTTATGAACATATTTCTTTAAGACTCCCATTAACCTCTCAAAGGGGAACATATTGTGTAGAAATACAGGACCCAAAACGTTAATCTCTTGGCACAGGTGAACTAGGACGTGTGTCATGATGTTGAAGAAGGATGGTGGCAACACCAACTCGAAACTGACAAGACATTGCACCAAATCATTCTGTAACCTTGGTATGATTTCTGGATCGATTACCTTCTGAGAGATTGCATTGAGAAATGCACATAGCTTCACAATGGCTAATCGAACGTTTTTCAGTAGAAGCCCCCTCAATGCAACCGGAAGCAGTTGCGTCATAGTCACGTGGCAGTCATGAGACTTTAGGTTCTGGAACTTTTTCTCTGCCATGTTTATTATTCCCTTTATATTCGACGAGAAGCCAGACGGTACCTTAATACTGAGCAGGCATTCAAAGAAGATTTCCTTCTCTTCTTTGGTAAGAGCGTAGCTTGCATGACCCTGATGTATGACGTCTTCTTTGTGCATACGTTGCTGGTCCTCCCGTGCCTCAGGTGTATCTTTTTTCTTCCCATACACGCCCAAGAAACCAAGCAGGGTCACGCAAAGATTCTTCGTCACGTGCATCACGTCGATTGCGGAGCGGACCTCTAGGTCTTTCCAATATGGCAGGTCCCAAAATATAGATTTCTTCTTCCACGTGAGTGTGCGTCCGTTAGCGTCCTTTGGAACAGATTGTCCGCCAGGACCCTTTCCAAATATCACCTTCAAATCCTTGACCATATCATGTACATCAGCACCAGTACGGTGGCGAGGCTTCGTCCGGTGATCCGCCTCACCTTTGAAATGCTTGCCTTTCTTTCTTACGGGATGCCTACTCGGAAGAAATCGACGATGTCCCAGGTACACATTCTTCTTACAACTATTCAAATATATACTGTCGGTATCATCCAAACAGTGCGTGCATCCGTGGTATCCCTTGTTTGTCTGTCCTGAAAGGTTACTGAGAGCAGGCCAATCATTGATGGTCACGAACAGCAATGCCTTTAGGTCAAATTCTTCCTGTTTGTGCTCATCCCATGCATGTACACCTGTTCCATTCCACAGTTGTAAGAGTTCTTCAACTAATGGCCTTAGGTACACATCAATGTTGTTGCCGGGTTGTTTAGGGCCTTGGATGAGCACTGGCATCATAATGAACTTCCGCTTCATGCACAACCAAGGAGGAAGGTTATACAAACATAGAGTCACAGGCCAGGTGCTATGGTTGCTGCTCTGCTCCCCAAAAGGATTAATGCCATCTGCGCTTAGACCAAACCATACGCTCCTTGCGTCATCTGCAAACTCCTTCCCGTACTTTCTTTTGATTTTTCTCCACTGCGACCCGTCAGCGGGTACTCTCAACTTTCCGTCTTTCTTACGGTCTTCTCTATGCCATCGCATCGCCTTGGCATGCTCTTTGTTTTGGAACAAACGTTTCAACCGTGGTATTATAGGAGAATACCACATCACCTTGGCAGGAATCTTCTTCCTGGGGCGCTCGCCCTCGACATCACCATGCTCATCGCGGCTGATCTTATAGCGCAGTGCACCACATACCGGGCAAGCGTTCAAATCCTCGTACTCACCGCGGTAGAGGATGCAATCATTAGGGCATGCATGTATCTTCTGCACCTCTAACCCTAGAGGGAAGACAGCCTTCTTTGCTTCGTACGTACTCTCGGGCAATTCGTTGTCCTTTGGAAGCATATCATTTATCATTACCAGCAACTTTCCAAATCCCTTGTCAGATACACCATTCTCTGCCTTCCATTGCAGCAATTCCAGTGTGGTGCCCAGCTTTTTCTTGTCACCTACGCAATTCGGGTACAACAATTTTTTGTGATCGTCTAACATGCGCTGCAACTTCTTCTTCTCCAAATCACTTGCGCAGTTTCTCTTTGCATCGGCAATGGCCCGACCTAGATCATCAACGGGCTCATCTGATGCCTCTTCTTCAGCTTCTTCCCGCATTGCCGGCTCAGCTTCTTCCCGCATTACCGGCTCAGCTTCTTCCCCCATTGTTGTATCATCGTATTCAGGGAACCCATGGCCAGGATAGCTGTCATCGTCCTCTTCTTCTTCATTGTCTTCCATCATAACCCCTCTTTCTCCGTGCTTGGTCCAAACATTATAGTGGGGCATGAAACCGGACTCAAACAGGTGGACGTGAATGGTTCTTAACGTAGAGTAATTGTGACCATTCTTACAGCCAGCACATGGACAAGGCATAAAACCATCCGCCCGCTTGTTTGCCTCAGCCGCAAGCAGAAAAGTATGCACGCCCTCAACGAACTGGGGAGAGCATCGGTCATCGTACATCCATTGCCGGCTCATCTTCATTACACAACACCGAATAGACCAAATTAATACAAGTTCATACATAATGTTCATACAACACTTAAATGCAACAAACAAATAACTCTCTAGCTAAAGCATTTAAATGCAACAACAAATGTGATCAAGATCGCAACTAAGGTAACAATTGATCCAACAGCATAATGATACCAAGCCTCACTATCGATGGCATATTTTCTAATCTTTCTAATCTTCAAGCACATTTTCTCCTTCTTGATCTTGTGATCATCGACGACATCGGCAACATGCAACTCCAATTCCATCTTCTCCCCCTCAATTCTTTTCAATTTTTCTTTCAAGTACTCGTTTTCTCTTTCAACTAAATTTAACCTCTCGACAATAGGGTCGGTTGGAATTTCCGGTTCACATACCTCCTAGATAAAAATATCTATGTCAACTTGATGGGCATAATTTGTCATAAACACGAAATGCAACAAATAGTTTTAAAAGAGAATATACCACATCCGAATCATAACAAGGACGAGGGCCGACGGGGACGGATATCAAAACCATGGCACTATGTATAACAAATAACGTACGGGTAAGATAATTATTATACGAGTAACTATATATCCAAATCACACAAACATCAATTTTTTATATAAAATTTCATGAACAAGAGGCTCACCACAAGGTGGTGCCGGCGACGGGACGGTGCGGGCAATCAACGGTGGTTACGACGGAGATTTAGAAGGCACTAAGTAAACCACACCTACATATGCAAACTAAGTGTTATTTTAACCTCAAATTGCATATAAATCAAATACTAGCACATATATATATATATCCTCCCAAATTACTAAACTCACAAATTAATAACTATATAAAGCAGTGCAAGAGCTAATCTAGCAATGAGAGATGAAAGGACAAAGTTGCTAACCTTTGTGATCATTTGAATGGATGGGGGCCTTCAAATCTTGACAAATTTTGGGCAAAATGTGTGATGAGCTCGAGAGGAAGAGGGGAAGAACAGAGAGGAGAGGGGAAAGGGAAAGAACAGAGCGAGCTCGGGTGGACGAAGGGTTTATGTAGGACGACCTTTAGTACCAGTTTGTTCCAAGAGCCGGTACTAAAGGTGCTGGAGGGGGCCCAGACTGACAACATCCTGCCACCACTCTCATTAGTACCGGTTCGTGGCACGAACCGGTGCTAAAGGTTAGCCACGAACCGGTACTAATGAGAGCGGCCTGGCTAGCCGTTGGAACCGGCACTAATGTATACATTTGTGCCGGCTCAAATACAAACCGGCACTAATGTGCTTCACGTTTGACCCTTTTTCTACTAGTGATGGCTCACGCTCATGTATTGCGTGAAATTTGAAAAAGTTTGAGAATACTAAAAGTATGAAACAATTGCATGGCTGAAACCGGGGTTGTGCATGACTTAAATATTTTTTGCGATGAAGATAGAGCATAGCCAGACTATATGATTTTGTAGGGATAGCTTTTCTTTGGCCATTTTATTTTGAGAAGACATAATTGCTTTGTTAGTATGCTTGAAGTATTATTGTTTTTATGTCAATATTAAACATTTGTTTTGAATCTTATGGATCTGAATATTCTTGCCACAATAGACAAGATTACATTTATAAATATGTTAGGTAGCATTCCACATCAGAAATTCTGTTTTTATCATTTACCTACTCGAGGACGAGCAGGAATTAAGCTTGGGGATGCTTGATACGTCTCCAACGTATCTATAATTTTTGATTGTTCCATGTTATTATATTATCCATCTAGGATGTTTTATATGCATTTATATGATGTTTTATATGATTTTTGGGACTAACCTATTAACCTAGAGCCCAGTGCCAGTTTTTTGTTTTTTCCTTGTTTTTTAGTTTTACAGAAAAGGAATACCAAAAGGAGTCCAATTGACGTGCCAATTTTTGATGATTTTTATGGACCAAAAGAAGCCCGCGAAGTAAAAGAGTTGGGCCAGAAGAGTCCCGAGCTGTCCATGAGCGTGGGGGCGCGCCCTACCCCCCGGGCGTGGGCCCCTATCTCGTGGACGACTCGGAGACCCCCTGACATGAGACCTACGCCAAAAATTCCTATAAATATAGAAACCTCCAGAAAATAACCTAGATCGGGAGTTCCGCCGCCGCAAGCCTCTGTAGCCACCAAAAACCAATCGGGACCCTGTTCCGGCACCCTGTCGGAGGGGGGATCCCTCACCAGTGGCCATCTTCATCATCCTGGCGATCTCCATGATGAGGAGGGAGTAGTTCGCCCTCGGGGATGAGGATATGTACCAGTAGCTATGTGTTTGATCTCTCTCTCTCTCTTTTGTGTTCTTGATTTGGCACGATCTTCATGTATCACGACCTTTGCTATTATAGTTGGATCTTATGATGTTTCTCCCCCTCTACTCTCGTATAATGGATTGAGTTTTCCCTTTGAAGTTATCTTATCGAATTGAGTCCTTAAGGATTTGAGAACACTTGATGTATGTCTTGCATGTGCTTATCTGTGGTGACAATGGGATATTCACGTGATCTACTTGATGTATGTTTTGTTGATCAACTTGCGGGTTCAGTGACCTTGTGAACTTATGCATAGGGGTTGGCACACGTTTTCGTCTTGACTCTCCGGTAGAAACTTTGGGGCACTCTTTGAAGTTCTTTGTGTTGGTTGAATAGATGAATCTGAGATTGTGTGATGCATATCGTATAATCATACCCATAGATACTTGAGGTGACATTGGATTATCTAGGTGACATTAGGGTTTTGGTTGATTTGTGTCTTAAGGTGTTATTATAGTACAAACTCTATGATAGATCGAACGGAAAGAATAGCTTCGTGTTATTTTACTACCGACTCTTGAATAGATTGATCAGAAAGGATAACTTTGAGGTGGTTTCGTACCCTACAATAATCTCTTCGTTTGTTCTTCTCTATTAGTTACCTTGGAGTGACTCTTTGTTGCATGTTGAGGGATAGTTATATGATCCAGTTATGTTATTACTGTTGAGAGAACTTGCACTAGTGAAAGTATGAACCTTGGGCCTTGTTTCCTAGCATTGCAATACCATTTACGCTCACTTTTACCACTTGTTACCTTGCTGTTTTTATATTTTTAGATTATAAAAACCTATATCTACCATCCATATTGCACTTGTATCACCATCTCTTCGCCGAACTAGTGCACCTATAGAATTTACCATTGTCTTGGGTGTGTTGGGGACACAAGAGACTCTTTGCTATTTGGTTGCAGGGTTGTTTGACAGAGACCATCTTCATCCTACACCTCCCATGGATTGATAAACCTTAGGTCATCCAGTTGAGGGAAGTTTGCTACTATCCTACAAACCTTTGCACTTGGAGGCCCAACAACGTTTACAAGGAGAAGGTTGCGTAGTAGACATCAACAACTTATTTATGGCACTTCCTCTTAGGTCATATTGGTATAAAGCGCATGAAGAAACTACATGCTGATGGACTTTTGGAATCACTTGATTATGAATCACTTGATGCTTGCGAACCATGCCTCATGAGCAAGATGACTAAGACTCCGTTCTCTGGAACAATGGAGCAAGCAACTGACTTATTGGAAATAATACATACTGATGTATGCGGTCCGATGAGTGTTGAGGTTCGCGGCGGGTATCATTATTTTCTGACCTTCACAGATGATTTATCTACTTGATGAAACATAAGTCTGAAACATTTGAAAAGTTCAAAGAATTCCAGAGTGAAGTGGAAAATCATCGTAACAAGAAAAAGTTTCTATGATCTGATAGCGGAGATGAATATTTGAGTTATGAGTTTGGTCTTCATTTGAAACAAATGTGGAATAGTTTCACAACTCACGCCACCTGGAACACCATAGCGTAATGGTGTGTCCGAAGGTCATAACCGTACTTTATTAGATATGGTGCGATCTATGATTTCTCTTACCGATTTACCACTATCCTTTTGGGGTTATGCATTAGAGACAACTGCATTCACGTTAAAAAGGGCACCATCTAAATCCGTTGACATGACACCGTATGAACTGTGGTTTAGCAAGAAACCTAAGTTGTTGTTTCTTAAAGTTTGGGGTTGCGATGCTTATGCGAAAAAGTTTCATCCTGATAAGCTCAAACCCAAATCGGAGAAGTGCGTCTTCATAGGATACCCAAAAGTAAATGTTGGGTACACCTTCTATCACAGATCCTAAGGCAAGATATCCGTTGCTAAGAATGGATCCTTTCTAGCGAAGGAGTTTCTCTCGAAAGAAGTGAGTGGGAGGAAAGTAGAACTTGATAAGTTAATTGTACCTTCCCCTGAATTGGAAAGTAGTTCATCACAGAAATCAGTTCTAGTGATGCCTACACCGATTAGTGAGGAAGTTAATAATGATGATCATGAAACTTCAGATCAAGTCACTACCAAATCTCGTAGGTCAACCAGAATACATTCCACACCAAAGTGGTACGATAATTCTATTCTGGAAATCATGTTACTAGACCATGACAAACCTATGAACTATAAGGAAGCAATGATGAGCACAGATTCTGCAAAATGGCTTGAGGCCTGCTACGTCTTGAGCTTGTGTTGGTTTTCCTTGAAGAGGAAAGGGTGATGCAGCAATAGTAGCGTAAGTATTTCCCTCAGTTTTTGAGAACCAAGGTATCAATCCAGTAGGAGGCTCCTCAGAAGTCCCACGCACCTACACAAACAAACAAAGAACTCACAACCAACGCAATAAAGGGGTTGTCGATCCCTTCACGGCCACTTGCGAAAGTGAGATCTGATAGAGATAGTATGATAAGATAAATATATTTTTGGTATTTTATAATATAGATTGGAAAAGTAAAGATGCAAATAAAAGTAGATTGAAAGCTTATATGATAAAAGATAGACCTGGGGGCCATAGGTTTCACTAGTGGCTTCTCTCAAGATAGCATAAGTATTACGGTGGGTGAACAAATTACTGTCGAGCAATTGATAGAAAAGCGAATAATTATGAGATTATCTAGGCATGATCAAGTATATAGGCATCACGTCCACGACAAGTAGACCGACTCCTGCCTGCATCTACTACTATTACTCCACACATCGACCGCTATCCAGCATGCATCTAGAGTATTAAGTTCATAAGAACAGAGTAACACATTAAGAAAGATGACATGATGTAGAGGGATAAACTCATGCAATATGATATAAACCCCATCTTTTTATCCTCGATGGCAACAATACAATACGTGCCTTGCAACCCCTACTGTCACTGGGTAAGAACACCGCAAGATTGAACCCAAAGCTAAGCACTTCTCCCATGGCAAGAAAGATCAATCTAGTAGGCCAAACCAAACTGATAATTCGAAAGACTTGCAAAGATAACTCAACCATACATAAAAGAATTCAGAGGAGATTCAAATATTTCTCATAGATAAACTTGATCATAAACACACAATTCATTGGATCTCGACAAACACACCGCAAAAATAGTTACATCGAATAGATCTCCACAAGAGAGGGGGAGAACATGGTATTGAGATCCAAAAAGAGAGAAGAAGACATCTAGCTAATAACTATGCACACGAAGGTCTGTGGTAAACTACTCACAACTCATCGGAGGGGCTATGGTGTTGATGTAGAAGCCCTCCGTGGTTGATTCCCCCTCTGGTGGAGCGCCGGCGAAGGCTCCAAGATGGGATCTCGCGGATACAGAAGGTTACGGCGGTGGAAATTGTTTTTCGTTGGCTCCATTGATGTTTTCAGGGTACGTGGGTATATATAGGAGGAAGAAGTAGGTCGGTGGCCGCCCGAGGGGCCCACGAGACAGGGGGCGCGCCCTATAGGGGTGGGCGCGCCCTCCACCCTTGTGGCCGCCTCGGCTGCTTCTTGGCTTGCACTCCAAGTCCTCTGGATCACGTTCGTTCCAAAAATCACGCTTCCGAAGGTTTCATTCTGGTTGACTCCGTTTGATATTCCTTTTCTTCGAAATACTGAAAAAGGCAAAAAAACAGCAATACGGGATGGGCCTCCGGTTAGTAGGTTAGTCCCAAAAATGATATAAATGTGTAAAATAAAGCCCATAAACATCCAAAAGGGGTAATATAATAGCATGGAACAATCAAAAATTATAGATACGTTGGAGACGTATCAAGCATCCCCAAGCTTAATTCCTGCTCGTCCTAGAGTAAGTAAATGATAAAAATGGAATTTTTGATGTGGAATGCTACCTAGCATAATTCTCAATGTAACTTTCTTTATTGTGGCATGAATGTTCAGATCCAAATGATTCAAAATAAAAGTTCATATTGACATAAGAAATAGTAATACTTCAAGCATACTAATCAAAGCAATCATGTCTTCTCAAAATAACATGGCTAAAGAAAGTTCATCCCTACAAAATCATATAGTTAGGCTATGCTTCATTTTCGTCAGACAAAAATGTTCCCAAATTCTACACCCCCGATGACAAGACAAGCAATTGTTTCATACCTAAATAATCTCAAAAAATTTCAACTTTCACGCAATACATGAGCATGAGCCATGGATATAGCACTATGGGTGGAATAGAATATGATGATGGGGATTGTGTGGAGAAGACAAAAAAGGAGAAAGTCTCACATTGAAGAGGATAATCAACGGGCTATGGAGATGCCCATCAATTGATGCTAACATGAGGAGTAGGGATTGCCATGCAACGGATGCACTAGAGCTATAAATGAATGAAATCTCAACAAAAGAAAACTAGTGGGTGTGCATCCAACTTGCTTGCTCATGAAGACCTAGGGCATTTGAGGAAGCCCATCGTAGGAATATACAAGCCAAGTTCTATAATGAAAAATTCCCACTAGTATATGAAAGTGACAACATATGAGACTCTCTATATGAAGAACATGGTGCTACTTTGAAGCACAATATATGAGACTCGCTATATGAAGAACAGGGTGCTACTTTGAAGCACAAGTGTGGAAAAACAGATAATAACATTGCCCCTTTTTTCTTCTTATTTTTTTCTTTTTCTTTTTTTCCTTTGGCCTTTCTTTTTTTCTTTTTGGCCTTTTTTTTCTTTGGGACAATGCTCTAATAATGATGATCATCACACTTTTATTGATTACAACATATGAATTACAACTCAAAACTAGAACAAGATATGACTCTATATGAATGCCTCCGACAGTGTACCGGGATGGTGCAATGAATCAAGAGTGACATGTATGAAAAATTATGCATGTTGGCTTTGCCACAAATACGATGTCAACTACATGATCATGCAATGGCAATATGACAAAAGTAATGCGTGTCATGATGATAAATGGAACGGTGGAAAGTTGCATGGCAATATATCTCGGAATGGCTATGGAAATGCCATAATAGGTAGGTATGGTCGCTGTTTTGAGGAAGATATAAGGAGGTTTATGTGTGATAGAGCATATCGTATCACGGGGTTTGGATGCACCGGCGAAGTTTGCACCAACTCTCAAGGTGAGAAAGGGCAATGCACGGTACCGAAGAGGCTAGCAATGATGGGAAGGTAAAAGTGCGTATAATCCATGGACTCAACATTAGTCAAAAGAACTCATATGCTTATTGCAAAAATTTAGAATTCATCAAAAACCAAGCACTACGCGCATGCTCCTAGAGGGATAGATTGGTAGGAAAAGACCATCGCTCGTCCCCGACCGCCACTCATAAGGATGCACAATTCAAGTACACTTCATGTTTCAAATTTGTTACACAACTTTAACCATATGTGCATGCTACGGGACTTGGTAACTTCAACACAAGCATTCTTTAAATTCATAATCACCCAACTAGCATGACTTTAATATCACTACCTCCATATCTCAAAACAATTATCAAGTATCAAATTGATCATAGCATCCAACTAACTTCCTATGATAGTTTTTATTATACCAAACTTAGATGCCTACCATTCTAGGACCAATTTTATAACCATAGCAAATACCATGATGTTCTAAGAGACTCTTAAAATAATATAAGTGAATCATGAGAGACTAGTAATTTCTACAAAATTAAGCCACCGCCGTGTTCTAAAAGATATAAGTGAAGCACTAGAGCAAAAACTATCAAGCTCAAAAGATATAAGTGAAGCACGTAGAGTATTCTAACAAATTTCAATCAAGTAGGCTTCTCCAAAAAGGTGTGTATAGCAAGGATGATTGTGATAAACTAAAAATCAAGGACTAATATCATACACGACGCTCCAAGCAAAACACATATCATGTGGTGAATAAAAATATAGCTCCAAGTAAAGTTACCAATGAACGAAGACGAAAGAGGGGATGCCTTCCCGGGGCATCCCCAAGCTTAGGCTTTTGGCTACTCTTGAATATCTTGGGGTGCCATGGGCATCCCCAAGATTAGGCTTTTGCCACTCCTTATTCCATAGTCCATCAAATCTTTACCCAAAACTTGAAAACTTCACAACACAAAACTCAACAGGAAATCTCATAAGCTCCGTTAGTGAAAGAAAACAAAACTACCACATAAGGTACTGTAATGAACTCATTATTTATTTATATTGGTGTTAAACCTAATGTATTTCAAGTTCTCTATGGTTCATACCACTTAATACTAGCCATAGATGCATTAAAATAAGCAAACAACACACGAAAAAACAGAATCTGTCAAAAACAGACCAGTCTATAGCAATATGTAACTAACGCAAACTTCTACAACTTTAAAACTCCTACCAAAATAGGAAGTCCTGGGAAATTTGTCTATTGATCAGCAGCAAAAAGAAACAACGCAAAAGCACGTTTCTGTGATTTAACAAAACTAATTTCGTGCGCGCAAAGTTTCTGTTTTTCAGCAGAATCAAATTAACTATCACCATAGGTTATCATATAGGTTTCTACTTGGCACAAACACTAACTAAAACATAAAAACACATCTAAACAGAAGGTAGATGCAAAATTTATTACTAAACAGAAACAAAAACAAAAAACACAAATAAAATTGGGTTGCCTCCCAACTAGCGCTATCGTTTAACGCCCCTAGCTAGGCATAAAAGCGAAGATAGATCTAAGTAGTGTCATCTTTGGCACTCAATTCCTCAATAGAGCACTTATAATCTTTAGGGGTTTCTCCCTTTTTAGCAATGATTAAATCTTCAGGCAAAAATTCAAGAAATTCATTTGTAGCAAAAGGTTCCTTAATGATAGAGAGACAATTGGAATGAACACTTATTGATTTGAGATCCGCGTCTCCCTTACTAGAAGATTCACCCGTATTTTTAGGAACATAAATAAATTTGGCAGTTTTGGTAGGAGGTTTTGGAGTGTTTTTCATGGAAGAAAATTCCAAACCTAAGTTGGTAATTATATCCTCAAGTTTACCGATTCTTGCAGAATCTAGATCTATTTTTTCATTAACTATAGGTTCTTTCTCTTTAAGATTTTTCAAAGTAACTCCAACCCTAGATCCGTATTGGGTAATCTGATTATGAATCTTTTTATCCAAATTTTCAATCAATTCAACAGTGGCAACCTTATTTTCAATAATTTCAAGCCGTTGCATCACATGTTCTAAAGTTAAAACAGTTCCATTAACCAAAAGAGGTGGTGGGCCAAACAAATCTAACATAGCATTATAAGCATCAAATGTATGGCTACTCAAGAAATCCCCTCCGGTAACGGTATCAAGAATGCATCTATTCCAAGGAGTAATGCCTACATAAAAATTGCGAAGAAGTACGGAAGTAGAAAGCTTCCTAGTAGATTTATTTTGAGCATTGCAAATTCTATGCCAAGCATCTTTTAAATTTTCTCCCTCCCTTTGCTTAAAATTGAGAATTTCATGTTCGGGAGTAATAAAAAGGATAGGAGGACTAGCCATTACGACAAGGTAAACAATCTAACACACGAGCAAATAGGAAAAAGGCAAGCGAAAAAGAAAGGAGAAGATTGGGAAAGAGAGAGGGCAAATAAAACGGCAAGGGTGAAGTGGGGGAGAGGAAAACGAGAGGCAAATGGCAAATAATGTAAATGCGAGGGAGATGAGTTTGTGATGGGTACTTGGTATGTCTTGACTTGAGCGAAGACCTCCTCGGCAACGGCGCCAGAAATCCTTCTTGCTACGTCTTGAGCTTGCGTTGGTTTTCCTTGAAGAGGAAAGGGTGATGTAGCAATAATAGCATAAGTATTTCCCTCAGTTTTTGAGAACCAAGGTATCAATCCAGTAGGAGGCTCCTCAGAAGTCCCACGCACCTACACAAACAAACAAAGAACTCGCAACCAACGCAATAAAGGGGTTGTCAATCCCTTCACGGCCACTTGCGAAAGTGAGATCTGGTAGAGATAGTATGATAAAATAAATATATATTTGGTATTTTATAATATAGATTGGAAAAGTAAAGATGCAAATAAAAGTAGATTGAAAGCTTATATGATAAAAGATAGACCCAGGGGCCATAGGTTTCACTAGTGGCTTCTCTCAAGATAGCATAACTATTACAGTGGGTGAACAAATTACTGTCGAGAAATTGATAGAAAAGCGAATAATTATGAGATTATCTAGGCATGATCATGTATATAGGCATCACGTCTGCGACAAGTAGGCCGACTCCTGCCTGCATCTACTACTATTACTCCACACATCGACCGCTATCCAGCATGCATCAAGAGTATTAAGTTCATAAGAACAGAGTAACACATTAAGAAAGATGACATGATGTAGAGGGATAAACTCATGCAATATGATATAAACCCCATCTTTTTATCCTCGATGGCAACAATACAATACGTGCCTTGCAACCCCTGCTGTCACTGGGTAAGGACACCGCAAGATTGAACCCAAAGCTAAGCACTTCTCCCACGGCAAGAAAGATCAATCTAGTAGGCCAAACCAAACTGATAATTCGAAGAAACTTGCAAAGATAACTCAATCATACATAAAATAATTCAGAGGAGATTCAAATATTTCTCATAGATAAACTTGATCATAAACCCACAATTCATCGGATCTCGACAAACACATCGCAAAAAGAGTTACATCGAATAGATCTCCACAAGAGAGGGGGAGAACATGGTATTGAGATCCAAAAAGATAGAAGAAGTCATCTAGCTAATAACTATGGCCCCGAAGGTCTGTGGTAAACTACTCACAACTCATCAGAGGGGCTATGGTGTTGCTGTAGAAGCCCTCTGTGGTCGATTCCCCCTCCGGCGGAGCACCGGCGAAGGCTCCAAGATGGGATCTCGCGGATACAGAAGGTTACGGCGGTGGAAATTATTTTTCGTTGGCTCCCTGGATGTTTTCGGGGTACGTGGGTATATATAGGAGGAAGAAGTAGGTCGGTGGCCGCCCAAGGGGCCCACGAGACAGGGGGGCGCGCCCTGTAGGGGTGGGCGCGCCCTCCACCCTCGTGGCCGCCTCGGCTGCTTCTTGGCTTGCACTCCAAGTCCTCTGGATCACGTTCGTTCCAAAAATCACGCTCCCGAAGGTTTCATTCCGTTTGGACTCCGTTTGATATTCACTTTCTTCGAAATACTGAAATAGGCAAAAAAACAGCAATACGAGATGGGCCTCTGGTTAGTAGGTTAGTCCCAAAAATGATATAAATGTGTAAAATAAAGCCCATAAACATCCAAAAGGGGTAATATAATAGCATGGAACAATCAAAAATTGTAGATACGTTGGAGACGTATCAAGGCCATGAAATCTGAGATGGGATCCATGTATGAGAGCAAAGTATGGAGTTGTGTTGACTTTCCCGATAATCGGCAAGCAATAGAAAATAAATGGATCTTCGAGAGGAAGGCGGACGCTGATAGTAGTGTTACTGTCTACAAAGATAGACTTGTCGAAAAAGGTTTTTGACAAGTTCAAGGTGTTGACTACAATGAGATTTTCTCACTCGTAGCGATGCTTAAGTCTGTCCGAATCATGTTAGCAATTACCACATTTTTACGAAATCTGGCAAATGGATGTCAAAACTACATTCATTAATGGATTTCTTAAAGAATATTTGTATATGATGCAACCAAAAAGGTTTTGTCAATCCTAAAGGTGCTAACAAAATGTGCAAGCTCCAGCGATCCATCTATGGACTGGTGCAAGCTTCTCGGAGTTGGAATATACGCTTTGATGAGTTGATCAAATCATATAGTTTTATATAGACTTGCGGTGAAGCCTGTATTTACAAGAAAGTGAGTGGGAGCGCTACAGCTTTTCTGATAAGTATATGTGTATGACATATTGTTGATCAGGAAATGATGTAGAATTTTTTTGGAAAGCATAAATGAGTGTTTGAAAGGAGTTTTTTCAAAGAAAGACCTCGGTGAAGCTGCTTACATATTGAGCATCAAGATCTATAGAGATAGATCAAGACGCTTGATAAGTTTTTTCAATGAGTACATACCTTGACAAGGTTTTGAAGTAGTCCAAAATGGAACAGTCAAAGAAGGAGTTCTTGCCTGTGTTGCAAGGTATGAATTTGAGTAAGACTCAAAGCCCGACCACGGCAGAAGATAGAGAGAGAATGAAAGTCATTCCCTATGCCTCAGCCATAGGTTCTACAAAGTATGCCATGCTGTGTACCAGACCTATTGTATACCCTGCCCTGAGTTTGGCAAGGGAGTACAATAGTGATCTAGGAGTATAGGACATTGGTCAAAAATTATCCTTAGAGGACTAAGGAAATATTTCTCGGTTATGGAGGTGATAAAGAGTTCGTCGTAAAGAGTTACGTCGATGCAAGCTTTGACGCCGATCTGGATGACTCTGAGTCTCGATCTGGATACATATTGAAAGTGGGAGCATTTAGCTAGAGTAGTTCCGTGCAGAGCATTGTAGACATAGAAATTTGCAAAATACATACAGATCTGAATGTGGCAGACACGTTGACTAAACTTCTCTCACAAGCGAAACATGATCACACCTTAGTACTCTTTGGGTGTTAATCACATGGCGATGTGCACTAGATTATTGACTCTAGTAAACCCTTTGGGTATTGGTCACATGGCGATGTGAACTATAGAGTGTTAAATCACATGATGATGTGAACTATTGGTGTTAAATCACATGGCGATGTGAACTAGATTATTGACTCTAGTGCAAGTGGGAGACTGAAGCAAATATGCTCTAGAGGCAATAATAAAGTTATTATTTATTTCCTTATATCATGATAAATGTTTATTATTCATGCTAGAATTGTATTAACCGGAAACTTAGTACATGTGTGAATATATAGACAAAAACAGAGTGTCCCTAGTATGCCTCTACTTGACTAGCTTGTTTGTCAAAGATGGTTATTATGTTTCCTGACCATAGACATGTTTTGTCATTTGATGAACAGGATCACATCACTAGAGAATGATGTGATGGACAAGACCCATCCGTTAGCTATTGCTTTCTTCATGACTTATACATGTTCCTCTGACTATGAGATTATGCAACTCCCAAATACCGGAGGAACACCTTGTGTGCTATCAAATGTCACAACGTAACTAGGTGATTATAAAGATGCTCTACAGGTGTCTCCGAAGGCGTTTGTTGGGTTGGCATAGACCGAGATTAGGATTTGTCACTCCATGTATCGGAGAGGTATCTCTGGGCCCTCTCGGTATTGCACATCATTATAAGCCTTGCGAGCAATGTGACTAATGAGTTAGTTGCGGGATGATGCATTACGGAATGAGTAAAGATACTTGCTGGTAACGAGATTGAACTAGGTATGATGATACTGATGACAAAGGGAACAATGTATGTTGTTATGCGGTATGCACCGATAAAGATCTTTGTAGAATATGTAGGAACCAATATGAGCATCCAGGTTCCGCTATTGGTTATTCACCGGAGATGTGTCTTGGTCATGTCTACATAGTTCTCGAACCCGTAGGGTCCGCACGCTTAACGTTCGATGACGATTTGTACTATGAGTTATGTGATTTGATGACCAAAGTTTGTTCGGAGACCCGGATGGGATCATGGACATGACGAGGAGTCTCGAAATGGTCGAGAGGTAAAGATTCATATATTTGAAGGCTATACTCGGACACCGGAAGTGTTCCGGGTGATACCGGGTCACCGGAAGGGGTTCCAGGCAACCCCTGGCAAAGATATGGGCTTTATGGGCCAAGTAAGGAAACACACCAGCCCACAAGGGGCTCGTGCGCCCCCTATAGGGCCAGCCACATGGGGAGAAAGGGAAAGGAGAGGAGGAAAAGGAAAGTATGAAGTAGGACTCCTTCCTTCTCCTCCCCCCTCCTTCCTTTCCCCCTTGTCCAAATATGGTAGGAGGGGGGCCGAATTGGACTAGGGGCCCAAGTAGGATTCCTCCTACTTGGGCGCGCCCTTGGCTTCCTCCCTCCCTCTCCCTCCTTTATATACATGGGGAGGGCACCCCTAGAAGACACATCAATTGTTCCTAGCCGTGTGCGGCGCCCCCCTCCACAGTTAACACCTCGGTCATATCGTCGTAGTGCTTAGGTGAAGCCCTGCGCCGGTAACTTCATCATCACCGTTGCCATGCTGTCGTGCTGACGAAACTCTCCCTCGGCCTCAACTGAATCAAGAGTACGAGGGGCGTCATCAAGCTGAATGTGTGCTGAACACGGAGGTGCCGTACGTTCGGTGCCAGGATTGGTTGGATCGTGAAGACGTACGACTACATCAACCGCGTTGATAAAACGCTTCCGCTTTCGGTCTACGAGGGTACGTGGACACACTCTCCCCGCTCATTGCTATGCATCTCCTAGATAGATCTTGCATGATCGTAGGATTTTTTTTTTGTAATTACTGCGTTCCCCAACAGCGGGCCGTGGCCGCCGGGCAAATTCATCATCCCCACGCGAGACGCCTGTGCCTGCTCCGCCGCCGCCGCCGACGTGGCCGCGTCCCGGGCCTTCTTGGCGTTGAGCTTGTTTCGCCGATCGGTGGTGATAGCCTCCCAGCGCTGAACCTCCACCCTCCACTCGGCGTTCAAGATGCCTGGTGGTTTTGCCATTGGCGCCCTCGGCTTCCTCTACTTTGGCTGGGTGGAATCGGAAGCGGCATCGGTGCGAGGGGCCGAATACTTGTTCGGCGGCATGTCGGGACGGCGGCCGGATGGCGGGCAGAGGGAGGAGAATGGCGGGAGAAGAGGGGCAGAAGGGGGGAAGCAATGGGAAAATGGAGGGAAAAGGGCAGGGTCGGCGGGAAAAGGCATGTCTCTCGCCGATAGAGCGGACCCACGCGCCTTTTCGCTTCGGCCGGCGCCCCCCGGGGGCCTGGGTTCGGCTCAGGTTTGTCGACTGTTATTTCGGCCCAAACTGGCGATAAACAAGGTCCTGGGGGTGCGACTGAGCCGATTTTTCGGCGCGGGCGCTAAAAAAAGAGC
>NC_041381.1:69791735-69859275 GCF_002162155.2 Triticum dicoccoides
GGGGGGGGGGGCGAGTGGAGGTGCTCGGCAGCCAAGGAGACAGAGATGACAAGCAAATTGGTGGCTCTCTCGATGGTAGCATGGAGCTGTGATTGCAAGATAATGGTGCTAGGCCTTGAATTTCAGAATGATTGGAGCATCCAGAAAGCATCTGATCTTACTGTCGATGACCCTTTTCACTAATAAACTGAGGTTGACTATACACTTGCATGATCCAAAGATTGTTTTTTTCTTTTTTTGTAGAGAATGATTTACTGTTCTACATATGGAAGGGCACTGTTTAGTTTGTATGCAAGTATGTCTGTTCTTGACAAAGAACATGAAGACTTCAACTAGAGCATGAGTGCCTGAAAGTGTTTAAGCTAACTGTACTATGCTTCATTCGGAACTTGGCATGGTTTTTTTTCCAGTGGGTTCAGTGGACAAATCAACCTGACAGATACTCAGTTCTGTCAACGTACGCCGGAGCAGCTACGCTCTTTCGCATCAAAGTCTCAACGGAAATGGGTTTCCTCTTGTGCTTGCCTGGACGAGGTTCTGGTTGCTCATCAGCATCAGTGAAGTCGACCTGCAAAAGTTTGATGGAAAGCTGTGACCATCCTAGTGAAAATAGACGTTCCTTATATCAGAGGCATGGCTACATAGGTAAACTATGTCACATGGTCATCTGGGAGTGGTTCTTTTGTGATAACTCCAGCTCTAAAATCTGTTTGCCAATAGTTTCAAGACGAATTCCTTTTGTTCAGGGAAAAAGCCATGTGCAGTCTTGGATCAGCTTGTCAACATGGATCTCATAATTGTTGAGAAACACGGAACATAAAACAAATGACTGCTACATACGTGATGCCGAGACGTTGTGGCTGAACTTGAGTATTGCTAAAAAAATGCCAACTTGCTCTATTGAAAACATAATGTTCTTTTTCAATAACCTTCTTTATGAGTTTCTTGTCAAAAACTGCAATGTCATCGGGTTGAACTGTACTCATGATTCTTGGTTGCAAGTTATCACCAACACAAAGCTACAGATATCTTCAAGTACTAGGTACCCAAGTCCACCAGACACCCCTCGAAACTCCTGGATTACCTTGTCACTTTCCTTCCCTCAGAGCTTTGGAAGATCTTGCAAGCTAGGACACAAACATCAAAATCCTCTGCAGTTGGAAATGCTTCTGGATATCAGGGTCGTTGTAGGTGAGTGTGCCAAGGTGGTCATGCCTAACCCACTCATTCCAACATTGAGAAAGACGATGAGACAGTTAGTGACAGGTTGACCAGTTAAGAAGAGTTTGTCGAATGTCACGCTTCTCTTAATCTCTTGATTGGCCTATAATGTTCTCTGGGTCAACAATGACAGAATCTGTTTACCGCCACTGCTTGGGTGCCGGCCCTTGTTCCCATATTTAAACACAAAGGCATTCATGCTATGGAATATAAAACGGCTGTGATTGGAAAGAGCTTTTATCACATCAAAGCCGGCCTCGAAGTAGTGTCCACAAAAACCACGTACTTGAACTCGTCGAAGACTGACTTCATTCTCCTTGTAAGCCACCATGAAATCCTTGAGCTAGGCCTTGATCCCTTCTCTGTGGGCTGCTGCCTTCTCGGCCTCGGTGATGACTCCAGGATGACTGGGAGCAGCTTCACTTCAGGATCTTGTGCTGTGTCCCCATGCCCTTCATCACCTCGTACCAGTCTAGGATGTAGCTGGAAACCTTCTCCTTCACCATGGCCACCAGCAGCCCAACCACCATGGTTTGCAGGAAGAATGGAATGTTGTCTGGACATGATGTTGTCTGCGTGTCACAGACTGCCTGCATGTGCAGATGAAAGTAAATTTGCTCAGAAAGTATAAGAAATAACCTCATGGTACATGTAAAATTTCTTCGATTGCAGTTCATATAAATATCCTGAGAGGTTTAGGCTTTCGATGAATAGTTGCCCATTTCAAAAGCATCCCTGTTCAATAAGAACGGTGCCATCCCCTTCCTTACCAATCATTTTCTGTCATACCCTCACCATCATCAGTGGTGATGACAGACCACGAGTCGCCTGTCCCCGAAGATCCAGCTGGTGGACTGGCGGCCAAAGCCGGATCGAGCAGGCAGACCAAGCAAGGACTGGCGAGATTCGCAAGTCGGATGGCTCTGTAAGCTGGTGTTGTGGACCGTGAGCCCACATGTAAGAGTGTGGTTACGTGTGTGATACAAGGGGCATCTTGGTCATACCTTTACTTACATCATGCGGAGAAATAGCTGAATCTTCAATACGAAGTAAAGCAGAAAGAAATCATACTGCAAATACTTTTCTCGCATGTATGCAACAAGCTAAAACAGTGGAACTGACAACATAAAGTACATGAGACTCTGGCACGAGCTCCTGAATCTGCTAACTCAACATAGCATCGGCAACCTCAAAGGCTCAAACATCCATTCTTCCAGGCCCCGTTTGCCCTGACATATAAAACAGATTCTCAACATAGCATCAGCAACCTCAAACATCAGTGAGCATTACATAACTAAATATGTATTCATATGAAGAAAAGTGAACGTGTTAGAGATTTTACAAAATCTCAAGATTGTGTACCTTCCCCAAAATCGCCATCAGAAGTCGTTACCCCTAATATTCCATAGAAAATTACTTTGAATATGCAGTGCAAAAATCAATCAGATAAAACCCAACAAATCAAAAAAAGAATTCATAGAGGCTCCTATGTTTTCTCAATCGCTATCAGAAGTAATTACCCCTAAAATAGTAACCAGTCATGTTAGACTAATTGTCTGCCTTTCCTCACCCCATCCAAGATTAAAAGATTCATAGACATGTCACTTTCATGTGATCCGGACGCACCGCAAAATGAACTCAATTATACAAGTAGGCAGTTTGGTTTCTCATACAGTTGTTCTGGCAGGAGAGCTTTCGCAAGCAATAACATAACTGTGCTTTCTTAGGAGTTAGTCTCATAGGCAGCATATCAAATTATCGACTAGTCAACCAAATCCATCGAAAAATTGATACTTTGCTGGGAGCAACTTAATATCCTCCAGATGTTTCCCTTTCCTTGAAAAGAGAGACAACATCAATGAGGTAGTTGACGCTTCAAGTGAGATACTCTTCCCATCAACTTTAGACAAATAATTTCCAGCCTTAGCTATCTCACCTTTTTCCAACAACATTCTGATGATATCATTTATAAGACGGGAACTGGGAACGATACCACTGTTGTCCATTGATGAAAACATATTGTCAGCATCTTCCACTGCTCCGTCTTTTAGAAGATTTCTTATCATTACTGCATAAGTAGATTCATTGGGCACCAACCCACTAGCTGGTATTGCAGCAAACAAATCCTTAGCTTCTTCTTTTCTTTGAACCTTGTACATTGCATTAATCATGGTATTGAGTGTTTCAATATTGAACTTCACATTCATTGCTCGTAATTTCTGGAACAGTGCAATCGCTTCGTCTACACAATTAGTTTGACAAAGACCTCCAAGTATTATATTGTATGTGGAAATGCGCACTGTTGCTCCACTTTCAATCATCTCATGGAACATTTTCATTGCAGCAACAGTTCTCCCAGCACGAAACAACCCACCCAACATGATGCCATATGTAACAGTGTTAGGTTTAATTCTCTTACATGGCATTTCTCTAAAAAAAGTCAAAGCATCATCAATCCTTCTGTTTTTAAAATAGCCATCAAGAAGTGCACTATAAGTAACAACATCAGGCTCAACACCAACTGATTCCATGACATCAAGTATTTTGAATGCTGTATCCATCTTCCCAACTAAGCAATATCCGTCAATCAGTGAATTAAATGTAATGACATCAGGCCTCTCACCTATGCCTATAGCCAAGTCAAAGACAGCATGTGCATCCATAACCCTTCCTTCTTTGCACAGACTGTTTATTACTGAACTGAAGAAAACAATGTTAGGACGAGGAATACCTTTGTTCATCATATCAAACATCAGCTCCTTAGCTTTAACCAAGCCACCATGCATAAGACAACCCTGAATTAGGGAGTGATAAACAGCTGTGTTTGGCTGAATTCCCATGGCAATCATCTGATTAAATTTGTCCATAGAATCAGTCAACCTACCCATCCTGGAAAGTGCAGCTATTACAGTGGAATATGTGACTACATTGGGACTCACTCCTTTTTCCCACATTTCTGTAAATATCAGCATAGCTTCATCCGTCATTCCACATTTAGCATATCCATTAATTAATATGTTGAAAACATAGCAGTTGGCAGCAATACCGTTTCTTTCCATTGAATTAAAGAGATCAATCATATCAGCAAAGCATCCTTCATTGGCATACCCATGAAGCAAAATACAGTAGGAGATGACATCTCTGTGCCCTTTGGCAGTCATGGCATCAAAAAATTCTGCACCTTCTTTGCTTCTTCCATGCTTACAAAGGTAAGTCATTAAGGAGTTGCAAGTAGAAATATCTGGTATAAGGCCCCGGCTTTTCATTTCTCTAAACAATTTAACAGCCTCTTTCCACCTCCCAGATGTGGAATATCCATGGATCATGCAATTATATGTCACATTATCGGGTTGAACACCTTTGTTAACCATCTGCTGAAGCACTAGCTCTGTCTTGTCCATTGCTCTGGCCTTGCACAATGCATCAATGATTGAACTATATGTCCACACATTGGGCTCAACACCTTGATGCATCATTTCATGGAACAGATTGCATGCCTTGCCTGTTTCACCTTCCTTAAAGAAGCCATGGATGACTGTGCTATACGCCACCACGTCAGGGGGGCAGCCACCTCCTTCTTTCGCCATCATATGGAGCAGGTCGAGCGCCTGCTGGCTCATGCCATTGTCGCATAAGCTCTTGAGAACAATGTTGTATGAGAAGGTATCAGGCACACAGCCGAGCTTGGACATCCTATGAAGCAGCACGTTCACAGCCTCATCCGTCCGTTTCGCGTGGCAGAGACACTTAAGGAGGGTGTTGGCGACTATCAGGTCAGCCTTCAGGCCCGTCCTGAGGAGGCGCCCGAAGAAGGCTAGCCCTAGGTCCGGGCAATGCGCACGACAGCAGCAGTTCATGAGAATGCCGTACGAGAAGATTGTGGGCGGTGCCACCCGCGCGCCGGATTCATCCCGGCAGACGAGGTTGAAGAGAGCGAGGGCGAGGGCGGGACCATCTCTGCAGGCTTCGGAGGCGTGCGCACGGGCGAGGGCGGCAAGGAAGCCGTCGAGGGAGCGCTTGGGGACCGGGGTGGCCCGCCGTAGCAATTCGTCGAACAGGTTGTGTGCGTCTTCCCAGCTGAAATTCCCGGCGCGGACGCGCTCCGTGGCCGCAGCAAAGGCGGCGTGGGGAGACCAGGCACGCGAGGGTCGCGAGGGCCGCGCGGTGGAGGAGAAGAGGCGGCGGTGGAGGTGGAGGTGGATGAGAGACATCGGCGTGGTGATGTTGTGGTACTGGTGGAGGTGGAGGTTGAGGCGGAGGCGGGGAGCCGCAGAGGTAAAGCTGGAGGAGTGGCGGAGGCCGTACTCCGGCTAGGTGCAGGAGGGGGCGGGGCGGCGACGGAGGTGGGTTCGGATGCGGCGGAGCATCGGCGTCGGGAATGGCCGTCTACTGGAGTTCGTGGACATCGGCGTGGGGAGACCAGGAGTGAGAGAGCCTTTTTTCCTTTGACGGGAGTGGAGACGAGTGTTTCGCTAATTTCAGTCAGTTGGCAAAAAGGCGACTACGCCGGCGCGCCGGCCCAATAGTTGGGCCCGTCACGTCCCAGCCATCCGATGCAGCACAGCACAGCCGTTTGATCTGGCTTCCGCATTATAGCTGACCAAACGGGCCGGCCCGGCCCGGCACGGCACGGCCCATCCTAATCGTGCCTGGCACGGTCTGGCCCGCCAAGGCACGATTATTATACGGGCCGTGCCGTGCCGGCCCGCGTGCTGCAGCCTGCACCCCAGGCACGGCCCATATGCTAATCGGGCCGGCCCACCGGCACGCTAGACCCGCTAATCTGCCTCCTATTTCGCGCACTGGGCGTTTTTAGCCTATTTTTATCTGTTGAGCCACATTAGGATACATAAAAAATAAAAAAAAGATAATCGGGTCGTGCCGTGCCGGCCCGCGTGCTCGGCCTTCAGGCCCAGGCACGGCCCTTGGCGTGCCACATGCCGGGCCTGGCCCGTTTAGGACGTGACGTGCCGTGCCAGGCCCGTGTCGTGCCGATCGTGCTACCGGGCCGGCCCACCTATCCAGGCCCGTTTGGCCACCTATATTCTGCATCCTTTTCTTCCCCCGTCCCTCGCCTTCCTCTTCTTCCCGAGCGACACGGCCGCCCCCAGGACCGCGTTGATTACCCCGCGCCAATTACCCCCAGCGGGACGACCGGCCTCCAAGCTCACAATGCCCCGCCGTCTACAGTCGCCGCTCACCCCTCGTCGGTGCTGCCCCCGCCTGCCTCCCTGCTGATTCAATGGCGACGACGCTGTGGTTCGCATCCAAAAAGACGGTTGTAGCAAAAAAGGCACTGGTTCTAGCAAATTAAAAATACAGTGGTAGCAAATAATGCAAATTGGACTTTGTTCCAGCAAATCAAAAAATGCCGGTGGTAGCAAAAAATGAAGCTCGCTCCAGCAAACTAAAATACCGGTGGTAGCAATTACAAAATTGGGGGCTGGTTCAAGCAAACCCAAAAATCGGTGGTAGCAAAAACTTGTGATGGTTCCAGCAAAAAAATTAACGCTAGTAACAAAAATGCGAAATTGGGCGATGGATGCAGCTTTGCCAGCCGTGGATGTAGTTTTGTCAGCCATGGATGTAGCTTTGCCAGCAAATGGATGCAACACCTTCGTCGAGCGGTTCCAGCACCTCACCCAGCTCTGACGACAGGGGATGCAGCTTCCCCGGCAACGGATGCAACACCTCTGCCAGCCGGTTCCAACACCTCCACCATGTCGTCACAGCGCCGCCGTCGACGGATGCATCTTCACCGGCGACGGATGTAGCATCTCCGTCATGCCGTCGTAGCACCTCTACTGGGCGGTTCCAACACCTCCGTCCACTCCTCATGGTGGGCGCCATCTCCAGCCTCGCGGGATACAGGCGTCCGACCTCATCGAGGGGGAGGATGAGGAGATTGACGGCCATGGCTTTCATGACTTGCAAGTAGTCCATGGCCTCCCTTTGCAACGTCGCTTGGAAAAAATGATGGCTGCTGGCACCCCCCGCCCCCCTCCCTGACCCGTGGTGGTGGCTGGCCGAGTGGAGTTCGTCGGAGAGGACTAGAAAGGAGAGAGAAGGGGATGGGGATTCGATGCGGGTGGAAAGAATGAATGGCTAAGAGTGTTTCCTGTAGAGATAAGGAAAAGATGAGGGATAGAGCAGCGGTGGCTGGTGGGCCAAGTCTGCCGCATGGCGAGCACCCGTGAGACCGGGGCGCGACTCGACCGGTGCCCCTGAGGCAAATATGCCCTAAAGGCAATAATAAAGTTATTATTTATTTCCTTATATCATGATAAATGTTTATTATTCATGCTAGAATTGTATTAACCGGAAACATAATACATGTGTGAATACATAGACAAACAGAGTGTCACTAGTATGCCTCTACTTGACTAGCTCATTAATCAAAGATGGTTATGTTTCCTAGCCATGGACAAAGAGTTGTCATTTGATTGACGGGATCACATCATTAGGAGAATGATGTGATTTACTTGACCCATTCCGTTAGCTTAGCACTTGATCGTTTAGTTTGTTGCTATTGCTTTCTTCATGACTTATACATGTTCCTATAACTATGAGATTATGCAACTCACGTTTACCGGAGGAACACTTTGTGTGCTACCAAACATCACAACGTAACTGGGTGATTATAAAGGAGCTCTACAGGTGTCTCCGAAGGTACATGTTGGGTTGGCGTATTTCGAGATTAGGATTTGTCACTCCGATTGTCGGAGAGGTATCTCTGGGCCCTCTCGGTAATGCACATCACTATAAGCCTTGCAAGCAATGTAGCTAATGAGTTAGTTACGGAATGATGCATTACGTAATGAGTAAAGAGACTTGCCGGTAACGAGATTGAACTAGGTATTGAGATACCGATGATCAAATCTCGGGCAAGTAACATACCGATGACAAAGGGAACAACGTATGTTGTTATGCGGTTTGACCGATAAAGATTTTTGTAGAATATGTGGGAGCCAATATGAGCATCCAGGTTCCGCTATTGGTTATTTACCGGAGACATGTATCGGTCATGTCTACATTGTTCTCGAACCCGTAGGGTCCGCACGCTTAAGGTTTCGATGACAGTTATATTATGAGTTTATGAGTTTTGATGTACCGAAGGAGTTCGGAGTCCCGGATGAGATCGGGGACATGACGACGAGTCTCGAAATGGTCGAGACGTAAAGATCGATATATTGGACGACTATATTCGGACTTCGGAAAGGTTCCGAGTGATTCGGATATTTTTCGGAGTACCGGAGAGTTACGGGAATTCGCCGGGGAGTATATGAGCCTTATTGGGCCATACGGGAATAGAGGAGAGAGGCCGAAAGGAAGGAGGCGCGCAGCCCCCCTCTGGTCCGAATTGGATAAGGGATGCAGCCCCCTTTTCCTTCCTCCTCTCCCCCTCTTTCCCCTTCTCCTACTCCAACAAGGAAGGAGAGAGTCCTACTCCCGGTGGGAGTAGGACTCCCCTTGGCGCGCCTCCTCCTAGGCCGGCCGCCCCCTCCCCCTTGCTCCTTTATATACGGGGACATGGGGCACCTCTAGGCAGGACAACAATTAATCTCTTGATCTCTTAGCCGTGTGCGGTGCCCCCCTCCATCATAGTCCACCTCGATAATATTGTAGCGGTGCTTAGGCGAAGCCCTGCAACGATAGAACATCAAGATTGTCACCACGCCATCGTGCTGACAGAACTCTCCCTCGACACTCGGCTGGATCGGAGTCCGGGGATCGTCATCGAGCTGAACATGTGCAGAACTCGGAGGTGCCATACGTTCGGTGCTTGGATCGGTCGGATCGTGAAGACGTACGACTACATCAACCGCGTTGTCATAACACTTCCGCTTCCAGTCTACGAGGGTACGTGGACATACTCTCCCCTCTCGTTGCTATGCATCACCATGATCTTGCGTGTGCGTAGGAATTTTTTTGAAATTACTACATTCCCCAACAGTGGCATCCGAGCCAGGTTTATATGCGTTGATGTTATATGCACGAGTAGAACACAAGTGAGTTGTGGGCGATACAAGTCATACTGCTTACCAGCATGTCATACTTTGGTTCAACGGTATTGTTGGATGAAGCGGCCCGGACCGACATTACGCGTATGCTTATGCGAGACTGGTTTTACCGCCGTGCTTTGCACACAGGTGACTAGCGGGTGTCTGTTTCTCCAACTTTAGTTGAACCAAGTGTGGCTACGCCCGGTCCTTGCGAAGGTTAAAACAGCACTAACTTGATAAACTATCGTTGTGGTTTTGATGCGTAGGTAAGAACGGTTCTTGCTAAGCCCGTAGCATCCACATAAATATTTGCAACAACAAAATAGAGGATGTCTAACTTGTTTTTGCAGGGCATGTTGTGATGTGATATTGTCAAGACGTGATGCTATATTTTATTGTATGAGATGATCATATTTTGTAACCAAAGTTATCGGCAACTGGCAGGAGCCATATGGTTGTCGCTTTATTGTATGAAATGCAAATGCCTTGTAATTGCTTTACTTTATCACTAAGCGGTAGCGATAGTCGTAGAAGCAATAGATGGCATAACGACAACAATGCTACGATGGAGATCAAGGTGTCGTGCCGGTGACGATGGTGACCACGACGGTGCTTCGGAGATGGAGATCACAAGCACAAGATGATGATGGCCATATCATATCACTTATATTGATTGCATGTGATGTTTATCCTTTATGCATCTTATCTTGCTTTGATTGACGGTAGCATTTTAAGATGATCTCTCACTAATTATCAAGAAGTGTTCTCCCTGAGTATGCACCGTTGCGAAAGTTCTTCGTGCTGAGACACCACGTGATGATCGGGTGTGATAGGCTCTACGTTCAAATATAACGGGTGTAAAACAGTTGCACACGCGGAATACTCAGGTTAAACTTGACGAGCCTAGCATATACAGATATGGCCTCGGAACACGGAGACCGAAAGGTCGAACGTGAATCATATAGTAGATATGATCAACATAGTGATGTTCACCATTGAAAACTACTCCATCTCACATGATGATCGGACATGGTTTAGTTGATTTGGATCACGTGATCACTTAGATGACTAGAGAGATGTCTGTCTAAGTGGGAGTTCTTAAGTAATATGATTAATTGAACTTGAATTTATCATGAACTTAGTCCTGGTAGTATTTTGCAAATTGTGTTATAGATCAATAGCTCGCGTTGTTGCTTCCCTATGTTTTCTATGTGTTCCTAGAGAAAAACTATGTTGAAAGATGTTAGTAGCAATGATGCGGACTTGGTCCGTGATTTGAGGTTTATCCTCATTGCTGCACAGAAGAATTATGTCTTTGATGCACCGCTAGGTGACAAACCTATTGCAGGAGCAGATGCAGACGTTATGAACGTTTGGCTAGCTCAATATAATGACTACTTGATAGTTTTTGTGCACCATGCTTTATGGCTTAGAACTGGGACTACAAAAACGTTTTTGAAACGTCACGGAACATATGGGATGTTGCATGAGATGAAATTGATATTTCAGACTCATGCCCGTGTCAAGAGGTATGAGACCGCTGACAAATACTTCGCCTAAAAGATGGAGGAGAATTGCTCAACTAGTGAGCAAGTGCTTAGATTGTCTGAGTACTACAATCGCTTGAATCAAGTGGGAGTTAATCTTTCAGATAAGATAGTGATTGGCAGAGTTCTCTAGTCACCATCACCAAGTTACTGGAACTTCGTGATGAACTATAATGCAAGGGATGACGAAAACGATTCCCGAGCTCTTTGTGATGCTGAAATCAACGAAGGTAGAAATCAAAAAAGATCATCAAGTGTTGATGGTTGACAAGATCACTAGTTTCAAGAAAAGGGCAAAGGGAAAGAATGGGGAACTTCAAGTAGAATGACAAGCAAGTTGTCACTCCCACGAAGAAGCCCAAAGCTGAACCAAAGCCTGAAACTGAGTGCTTACACTGCAAAGGAAATGGTCACTGGAAGCGGAAATGCCCCGAATATTTGGTGGATAAGAAGGATGGCAAAGTAAACAAGGGTATATTTGATATACAGGTTATTGATGTGTGCCTTACTAGTGTTTATAGTAGCCCCTGAGTATTTGATACTTATTCGGTGGCTAAAATTAGTGACTCGAAACAGGAGTTACAGAATAGACAGAGACTAGTTGAGGGTGAAGTAACGATGTGTGTTGGAAGTGGTTCCAAGATTGATATGATCATCATCGTACACTTCCTATATTTTCGAGATTAGTGTTGAACCTAAATAAATGTTATTTGGCGTTTGCGTTGAGCATGAATATGATTTGATCATGTTTATTGCAATACGATTATTAATTTAAAATCAGAGAATAATTGTTGTTCTGTTTACATGAATAAAACCTTTAATGGTCATACACCCAATGAAAATAGTTTGTTGGATCTCGATTGTAGTAATACACATATTCATAATATTGATGCCAAAAGATGCAAAGTTGATAATGATAGTGCAACTTATTTGTGGCACTGCCGTTTGGGTCATATCGGTATAAAGCGCATGAAGAAACTCCATGCTGATGGGTTTTTGGAATCACTTGATTATGAATCATTTGATGCTTGCAAACCGTGCCTTTTGGGCAAGATGACTAAAACTCCGTTCTTCGGAACAATGGAACGAGATACTGACTTGTTGGAAATAATACATACTGATGTATGCAGACCAATGAGTATTAAGGCTCGTGGCGAGTATCGTCATTTTCTGACCTTCATAGATGATTTGAGCAGATATGGGTATATCTACTTGATGAAACATGAGTCTGAAAAAGTTGAAAGGTTCAAAGGATTTCAGAGTGAAGTGGAAAATCATCGTAACAAGAAAATAAAGTTTCTGCGATCTGATCGTGGAGATGAATATTTGAGTTACGAGTTTGGCCTTCAGTTAAAATAATGTGGAATAATTTCACAAACTCATGCCACGTGGAACACCACAGCGTAACGGTGTGTCCAAACATCGTAACCGCACTGTATTGGATATGGTGCGATCTATGATGTCTCTTATCAGTTTACCACTATCGTTTTGGGGTTATGCATTAGAGACAGCTGTATTCACGTTAAATAGGGCACCATCTAAATCCGTTGAGACGACACCGTATGAACTATGGTTTAGTAATGAACCTAAGCTGTCATTTCTTAAAGTTTGGGGTTGCAATGCTTATGCGAAAAAGTTTCAGCATGATAAGCTCAAACCCAAATTGGAGAAGTGCATCTTCATAGAATACCAAAAGAGACTTTTGGGTACACCTTCTATCACAGATCCGAAGGCAAGATCTTTGTTGCTTAATATGGATCCTTTCTATAGAAGCAGTTTCTCTCTAAAGAAGTGAGTGGGAGGAAAGTAGAACTTGATGAGGTAATTGTACCTTATCCCTTATTGGAAAGTAGTTCATCACAAAAATCAGTTCCAGTGATTCCTACACCAATTAGTGAGGAAGTTAATGATGATGATCATGAAACTTCAGATCAAGTTGCTACCAAACCTCGTAGGTCTTCCAGAATAAGATCCGCACCAAAGTGGTATGGTAATCTTGTTCTAGAAGTCATGTTACTAGACCATGATGAACCTACGAACTATGAGGAAGCGATGATGAGCCCAGATTCCGCAAAATGGCTTGAGGCCATAAAATCTGAGATAGGATCCATATATGAGAACAAAGTGTGGACTTTGGTTGACTTGCTCGATGATCAGCAAGTCAAGTTAAATAAATGGATCTTCAAGAGGAAGACGGACACAGATAGTAGTGTTACTATCTACAAAGCTCGACTTGTTGCAAAAGGTTTTCGACAAGTTCAAGGTGTTGAATACGATGAGATTTTCTCACTCGTAACGATGCTTAAGTCTGTCCGAATCATGTTAGCAATTGCCACATTTTATGAAATCTGGCAAATGGATGTCAAAACTGCATTCCTTAATGAATTTATTAAAGAAGAGTTGCATATGATGCAACCAGAAGGTTTTGTCAATCCTAAAGATGCTAACAAAATGTGCAAGCTCCAGCGATCCATCTATGGACTGGTGCAAGCATCTCAGAGTTGGAATATACGCTTTGTTAAGTTGATCAAAGCATATAGTTTTATACAAACTTGTGGTGAACCCTGTATTTACAATAAAGTGAGTGGGAGCACTACCGCCTTTCTGATAAATATATGTGAGTAACATATTGTTGATCAGAAATGATGTAGAATTTTTCGGTAAAGCATAAAGGAGTATTTGAAAGGATTTCTTTAAAAAGAAAGACCTCAGTAAAGCTACTTACATATTGAGCATCGAGATCTATTGAGATAGATCAAGACGCTTGATAAGTTATTCAATAAGTACATACCTTGTCAAGATTTTGAAATAGTTCAAAATGGAACAGTCAAAGAAAGAGTTCTTGCCTGTGTTACAAAGGTGTGAAATTGAGTAAGACTCAAATCCCGACCACGGCAGAAAATAGAAAAGAAGAATGAAAGTCATTCCCTATGCCTCAGTCATAGGTTCTATAAAGTATGATATGCTGTATACCAGACCTATTGTATACCTTGCTCTGAGTTTGGCAAAGGAATACAATTTTGATCTAATAGTAGATCACTGGACAGCGGTCAAGAATATCCTTAGTGAGGACTAAGGAGATGTTTCTCGATTATGGAGGTGATAAAAGAGTTCGTCGTAAAATTTACATCGATGCAAACTTTTACACTGATCCAGACGACTCTAAGTCTCAATCTGGATACATATTGAAAGTGGGAGCAATTAGCTAGAGTAACTCCGTGCAGAGCATTGAAGACATAGAATATTTGCAAAATACATACGGCTCTGAATGTGAGAGACCCGTTGACTAAACTTCTCTCACGAGCAAAACATGATCATACCTTAGTACTCTTTGGGTGTTGATCACATAGCGATGTGAACTAGATTATTGACTCTAGTAAACCCTTTGGGTGTTGATCACATGACGATGTGAACTATGGGTATTAATCACATACAGATGTGAATATTGGTGTTAAATCACATGGTGATGTGAACTAGATTACTGACTCTAGTGCAAGTGGGAGACTGAAGGAAATATGCCATAGAGGCAATAATAAAGTTATTATTTATTTCCATATTTCATGATAAATGTTTATTATTCATGCTAGAATTGTATTAACCGGAAACTTAGTACATGTGTGAATACATAGACAAACATAATGTCACTAGTATGCCTCTACTTGACTAGCTCGTTGAATCAAAGATGGTTAAGTTTCCTAGCCATAGACATGAGTTGTCATTTGATTAATGGGATCACATCATTGGAGAATGATGTGATTGACTTGACACATTCCGTTAGCTTAGCACTTGATCTAGTATTGAGTTGTAATTCATGAGTTGTAAATAAATAGAGTCACATGTCACTCTTGATTCATTGCCCATCCCGGTACACCGCCGGAGGCATTCATATAGAGTCACATCTTGTTCTAGTATTGAGTTGTAATTCATGAGTTGTAAATAAATAGAAGTGTGATGATCATCATTATTAGAGCATTGTCCCCAAATAAAAAAAAGGCCAAAAAAAAGAAAGGCCAAAAAAAGAGAAAGGCCAAATAAAAAAAGGCAAGGCCCAAAAAAAAAGAAAATAAAAAAAGGGGCAATGTTACTATCTTTTTTCCACACTTGTGCTTCAAAGTAGCACCATGTTCTTCATATAGAGAGTCTCATATGTAGTCACTTTCATATACTAGTGGGAATTTTTCATTATAGAACTTGGCTTGTATATTCCTACGATGGGCTTCCTCAAAATGCCCTAGGTCTTTGTGAGCAAGCAAGTTGGATGCACACCCACTAGTTTTCTTTTGTTGAGCTTTCATACATTTATAGCTCTAGTGCATCCGTTGCATGGCAATCCCTACTCCTCATGTTGACATCAATTGATGGGCATCTCCACAGCCCGTTGATTATCCTCGTCAATGTGAGACTTTCTCCTTTTTTGTCTTCTCCACACAATCCCCATCATCATATTCTATTCCACCCATAGTGCTATATCCATGGCTCACGCTCATGTATTGCGTGAAAGTTGAAAAAGTTTGAGATTATTTAAGTACGAAACAATTGCTTGGCTTGTCATCGGGGGTGTAGAATTTGGGAACATTTTTGTGTGACGAAAATGAAGCATAGCCTAACTATATGATTTTGTAGGGATGAACTTTCTTTAGCCATGTTATTTTGAGAAGACATGATTGCTTTTATTAGTATGCTTGAAGTATTACTATTTCTTTTGTCAATATGAACTTTTATTTTGAATCATTTGGATCTGAACATTCATGCCACAATAAAGAAAATTACATTGAGAATTATGCTAGGTAGCATTCCACATCAAAAATTCTGTTTTTATCATTTACCTACTCAAGCACGAGCATGAATTAAGCTTGGGGATGTTGATACGTCTCCAACGTATCTATAATTTTTGATTGCTCCATGCTATTATATTACCCATTTTGGATGTTTATGGGCTTTACTTTACACTTTTATGTCATTTTTTGGACCAACCTACTAACCGGAGGCCCAGCCCGAATTGCTGTTTTTTTTCCTATTTCAGTGTTTTGAAGAAAGGGAATTTCAAACGGAGTCCAAACGGAATGAAACCTTCGGGAGCGATCTTTTTGGAACAAACGTGATCCAGAAGACTTGGAGTGGAAGTCAAAAAACAAGGGAGGCGGACACGAGGGTGCCCGGCGCGCCCCCTATAGGTGGGCGCACCCCCACACTCGTGGGCCCCTCGAGCGTCCATCGACCTACTTCTTCCTCCTACATATACCCATGTACCCCGAAAACATCAAAAGCGACCACGAAAACCTAATTCCACTGCCGTAACCTTCTATATCCGTGAGATCCCATCTTGGAGCCTTCGGAGGGCCTATACATCATATCCAAGGCCTCTCCGATGAGTTGTGAGTAGTTTACCACAGACCTTCGGGTCCATAGTTATTAGCTAGATGGCTTCTTCTCTCTCTTTGAATCTCAAGACAAAGTTCTCCTCGATCTTCTTGGAGATCTATTCGATGTAACTCTTTTTGCGGTGTGTTTGTCGAGATCCGATGAATTGTGGGTTTATGATCAAGTTTATCTATGAGAAATATTTGAATCTCCTCTGAATTCTTTTATGTGTGATTAAGTTATCTTTGTAAGTCTCTTCGAATTATCAGTTTGGTTTGGCCAACTAGATTGATCTTTCTTGCAATGGGAGAAGTGCTTAGCTTTGGGTTCAATCTTGCGGTATCCTTTCCCAGTGACAGCAGGGGTTGCAAGGCACGTATTGTATTGTTGCCATCAAGGATAAAAAGATGGGGTTTATATCATATTGCATGACTTTATCCCTTTACATCATGTCATCTTTCTTAATGCGTTCCTATGTTCTTATGAACTTAATACTCTAGATGCATGCTGGATAGCGGGCGATGTGTGGAGTAATAGTAGTAGATGCAGGCAGGAGTCGGTCTACTTGTTGCGGACGTGATGCCTATATACATGATCATGCCTAGATAATCTCATAATTATTCGCTTTTCTATCAATTGCTCGACAGTAATTTGTTCGCCCACCGTAATACTTATGCTATCTTGAGAGAAGCCACTAGTGAAACCTATGGCCCCCGGGTCTATCTCTTATCATATAAGCTTTCAATCTACTTTTATTTGCATCTTTACTTTTCCAATCTATATCATAAAATACCAAAAATATATTTATCTTATCATAATATCTCTAGCAGATCTCACTTTCGCAAGTGGCTTGAAGGGATTGACGACCCCTTTATTGCGTTGGTTGCGAGTTCTTGTTTGTTTGTGTAGGTGCATGGGACTTTTGAGGAGCCTCCTACTGGATTGATACCTTGGTTCTCAAAAAGAGGGAAATACTTACTCTACTATTGCTGCATCACCATTTCCTCTTCAAGGAAAACCAACGCAAGCTCAAGACATAGCACTGCGTACCAGACCTATTGTATATCTTGCTCTGAGTTTGGCAAGGGAGTACAATTTTGATCTAGGAGTAGATCATTGGACAACGGTCAAGAATATCCTTAGTGAGGACTAAGGAGATGTTTCTCGATTATGGAGGTGATAAAAGAGTTCATCGTAAAGAGTTACATTGGTGCAAGATTTTACACCGATCCAGATGACTCTAAGTCTCAATCTTGATACATATTGAAAGTGGGAGCAATTAGCTAGAGTAGCTCCATGCAGAGCATTGTAGACATAGAATATTTGCAAAATACATACGGCTCTGGATGTGACAGACCCGTTGACTAAACTTCTCTCACGAGCAAAATATGATCATACCTTAGTACTCTTTGGGTGTTAATCACAAAGCGACGTGAACTAGATTATTGACTCTTGTAAACCCTTTGGGTGTTGGTCACATGACGATGTGAAATATTGGTGTTTAATCACATGATGATGTGAACTAGATTATTGACTCTAGTGCAAGTGGGAGACTGAAGGAAATATGCCCTAGAGGCAATAATAAAGTTATTATTTATTTCCTTATATCATGATAAATATTTATTATTCATGCTAGAACTGTATTAACCGGAAACATAATACATGTGTGAATACATAGACAAACAGAGTGTCACTAGTATGCCTCTACTTGACTAGCTCATTAATCAAAGATGGTTATGTTTCCTAGCCATGGACAAAGAGTTGTCATTTGATTGACGGGATCACATCATTAGGAGAATGATGTGATTGACTTGACCCATTCCGTTAGCTTAGCACTTGATCGTTTAGTATGTTGCTATTGCTTTCTTCATGACTTATACATGTTCCTATAACTATGAGATTATGCAACTCCCGTTTACCAGAGGAACACTTTGTGTGCTATCAAACGTCACAACGTAACTGGGTGATTATAAAGGAGCTCTACAGGTGTCTCCGAAGGTACATGTTGGGTTGGCGTATTTCGAGATTAGGATTTGTCACTCCGATTGTCGGAGAGGTATCTCTGGGCCCTCTCGGTAATGCACATCACTATAAGCCTTGCAAGCAATGTAGCTAATTAGTTAGTTACGGAATGATGCATTACGTAACGAGTAAAGAGACTTGCCGGTAACGAGATTGAACTAGGTATTGAGATACCGACGATCAAATCTCGGGCAAGTAACATACCGATGACAAAGGGAACAACGTATGTTGTTATGCGGTTTGACGGATAAAGATCTTCGTAGAATATGTGGGAGCCAAAACTTTCATGAAGATCATTGAAAAAAATAAACTTGATTCTTAGTAATAGTTTTGAGATATGATGATGTGATATGTAAGTCATCTTGATGAGTAATTATGCTTTAGTAAGAATATTGGTGTTAAGGTTTGTGATTCCCTAAGCAAGGACCTCTGTCTATTCTCTAATTCACCCGATCCGATAGTACCCGTTTTTGGAACGTCCAGTGCCAAAGTCACTGAATGGGTAAGTCACCAATCCAATCCCTTTGACAAATCGGATGTAATATTAGATATCATATTCTATATACTGACGACAGCCATGCACCACCTGTGTCCGCGTTCCCGAGGGCACCCCTCTCTTTCAAGAGGATTCGCGGCATGTCAAGCCCTGGTAAGGTTCTTCGCTTTGCATCGAATTAAACCACATGCTCCACCGCTTGTGCGGGCCCCCGTCAATTCCTTTGAGTTTCATTCTTGCGAACGTACTCCCCAGGCGGGATACTTAACGCGTTAGCTACAGCACTGTCAGTATCGCAGTGCTTGTCAATCATTTCATCCCCTACAATATCGACAAGTCCATAAGCTTTGGCTTCGTCTGCTGACATAAAAACATCCCTTTCCATGTCTTCGGATACAACCCAAAAAGGCTTGCCTGTTCTTACTGCATAAACCCTTGTGATCATTTCGCGAACTTTGTGTAACTCTTCTACTTCTAGACCAAAGAAGAGTTCGACCCAATGCTTTATTTCTGTCTTAGTGAATCCCGATTCGACATTAAAAGTATATTGATTCTTTCCCAATAAACGAAGACTTTTTTCTGTAAATACTGCGTATTTGATTCCATTATCATATGATAATACTATATTTTATTATTTTATTTGTATTGAGCATCCAGGTTCCGCTATTGGTTATTTACCGGAGACATGTATCGGTCATGTCTACATTGTTCTCGAACCCGTAGGGTCCGCACGCTTAAGGTTTCGATGACAGTTATATTATGAGTTTATGAGTTTTGATGTACCGAAGGAGTTCGGGGTCCCGAATGAGATCGGGGACATGACGAGGAGTCTCGAAATGGTCGAGACTTAAAGATCGATATATTGGACGACTATATTCAGACTTCGGAAAGGTTCCGAGTGATTCGGGTATTTTTCGGAGTACCGGAGAGTTACGGGAATTCGCCGGGGAGTATATGAGCCTTATTGGGCCATACGGGAATAGAGGAGAGAGGCCGAAAGGAAGGAGGTGCGCAGCCCCCCTCTGGTCCGAATTGGACAAGGGATGCAGCCCCCTTTTCCTTCCTCCTCTCCCCCTCTTTCCCCTTCTCCTACTCCAACAAGGAAGGAGGGAGTCCTACTCCTGGTGGGAGTAGGACTCCCCTTGGCGCGCCCCCTCCTAGGCCGGCCGCCCCCTCCCCCCTTGCTCCTTTATATACGGGGACAGGGGGCACCTCTAGGCAGGACAACAATTGATCTCTTGATCTCTTAGCCGTGTGCGTTGTCCCCCTCCACCATAGTCCACCTCGATAATATTGTAGCGGTGCTTAGGCGAAGCCCTGCGACAGTAGAACATCAAGATTGTCACCACGCCGTCGTGCTGACGGAACTCTCCCTCGACACTCGGCTGGATCGGAGTTCGGGGATCGTCATCGAGCTGAACGTGTGCAGAACTCGGAGGTGCCGTATGTTTGGTGCTTGGATCGGTCGGATCGTGAAGACGTACGACTACATCAACCGCATTGTCATAATGCTTCTGCTTTCGGTCTATGAGGGTACGTGGACATACTCTCCCTCTCGTTGCTATGCATCACCATGATCTTGCATGTGCGTAGGAATTTTTTTGAAATTGCTACGTTCCCCAATAGCCCCGGCCCAGAACGTTTCCCTGGCAAAAATGGGTCCCATCTCCTTGTCATGCTCAACTTCCGTGTCATGCTTAATTATGATATCTCGGTTATTTTTCCAAAGAAACACGTTTAGGGCTTTTTTAGTCTTTGCTAGTAGGTTCGGCTTTGCAATGCTTAATAACAATTTCTAATACCTCATTTGAAGAATTATTTTTAATAATTTTAATATTTCGGTACATCCAAACATATGCAGTGTCATCTCAGACGATGAATACATACAAACAACATGATTGTTAAGGGGAGCCGCTATGTCTCGCTTTATGCAAGACAACATCATAAATTGATAACTACTTGATACAAGATACCAGAGGAGCACATGAAGGGACTAGGAGCAGAGAGAAACAGGAAGGGAGATGGCATCAGCCGATTCTAACTTCTTTGTTGTTACACTCAGAATACAAAATCAATATCATTAGATGCGTCATGAATTCAGTTTTTATATTGTATAATTTTAATATCGTAGATATTGATATTTTGCTATATAAATTTGGTCAAAGTCGATGAAGTTTGACGTCAGATAAATCTTATATACGGAGTAAAAAGGAACGGAGGGAGTATAAGGTTGGCATGACGGAAAGTGCAAACAGATCACGGGGCAATGGGGTACTTAAAAACATATTTCCACATTAAAAAGGTAATTTTCATAACAAAATACTTTCATATGCGGCGTAGACAAAAAAAGAGATACATAATTTTGCGCAAAAAAAACCAAATACATACTTGAAAATAGGTCATTTTTTTGTTGTTGGGCCGGGAATTGTTTTTTGTGCAACCTGCAACCATAATATTTTTGAAGAATTTTACAAATCCATCATGAATATGTATAAATTTCCACGAATTATTTTATGATTCTTTTTAAACTTGAAAAAACATTTTTGAATCATTTAAAATAAAGTCCTCGGATGCCCTTGTCCACAGGAACTTCGCACTCGTTGGTGTGATGGCTTCTTGACACTTCCACGTGGGCCTATTTTTGAGAGATGGCTCACTTAGCTATGCGTGGGGACCTCCTTTTTTTAGATAAACTTGCGAAGCTTTATTTAAACCGTCCCAATGTTCATAGTTACAAAAGAGATCTCACCGGGGTGTCCTAACCAAACATGGCGGTCCACTCCTAACTTTAACACGTGCTTCGCTAGTTTGTGAACGTCAAAATTCGAGCTCCTAAACTCATGAACAAAACTACAGCTACTATATGAATTGCCTTGGTCCCTTATTTCATGTAGATTGCTCCGTAGCTCGCCGGGTTCTTCTGCTTGATATCATCTACCATGGTCTTGCAATCTGATGCAACATGGATACTCTGGATATTTAGATCCTCAGCAAGCACTAGCGCCTCACAGACAGGTAGGGCTTCCAGTGTCGGCATGTCATAGACTCCCTTGACCACTATCGCGATGCACCTTGAAAAATTCCAATATGATCCCGACATACTGCTGCTGATACTCCTTGTCTCCGGTTCTGTGAAACTGCAACATCTACATTGATCTTGAAAGTCATGTCAGGAGTCTGGATCCATTGTGATATTCAGCCAATTCGCTGATCTGGCTGTTTCTTTCCCGTCTCCTCAATAGTGGAAAGATCTCTCAAATAAGCTTGGATAAACTGATGAGTGGAAAAAAGGGCTCTGAAAAACACCCCCGTATATCGCCTTCCGCCTTGCTTTCCACACAGACCAAAGCGTTACTTCTAGAAGAACAAATTGTTTCTGTGATAGTTCATCATGCAATGCAAAAATCCAGTTCCTTGCATTCGTATCATTGTTTAGACTCATTTGTTCAACCAACGTAGTTTCGAAGAGGGGCCATATATATGCACCTAGACATGGTACAGTCCAAAAGAGCATGCCTCCACGAATCCGCGCAGCCACAAAGCGCGCATAAATGAGTGTTTGACATGTTGCGATGGTGGAGGACGTCCATGGATGGCATTGAATGTTGTGTTAATCGCCACAGGAAAACCCTCAGGTTCGACGGGACCTTAGTATGCCATAGATTAGTCCAGGCCTTGTCTCTCGTACTCATGTCAGCAGCTCCTGCATTTTTGTCCAACCAATTCTCCTGATGGTGTTTCATGTTCATAACCATCCTATTTGTTGACCTGACCGAGAACTTGCCACTCCTCTCGCCTGCCCAAGCCCAGAAGTCATCGACGGCTCTAGTACACAAAGGGAGTGCCATGATAGCATCTACATCAAAAGTTATAAACGTAGACTGTATAAGTTCTTCCCTCCATGACGCAGTGGTGGTGTCAATCAGTTCTGTAACTAGCCTTGGGGGGTTTACCGAGATAGATGGTATTGGGCGCATAGGACCTACCCTAGGTAGCCAGTTGGTCTCCCAAATATTGATAGTACTCCCATCTCTGACTTGCCTTATGATACCTTATTTCAAAACTTCCCTTCCATCGATCACGGCTTGCCAGATTTGCGAAGGGTGATTCCTAACCGAGCTTGAAGGAAACAACTGCTTGGGAAGTAGGCCGATTTAAGTATTCTTGCACTTACAGAATTTGGATCATCAAGTATCTCCATGCCTGGCGGGCAACAATGCAAGGTTAAAGTTTTTGATGTCTCTGAAACCCATTCCTCCAAGATATTTTGGGTTGACCATGATGTCCCATGCCACCCACGCAGGTTTCCTTTTTCCTTGCTTGCTTCCTCATCAAAATTGCCGGATTATTGAGGTGATGTTCTCACACAATCCTCGCGGCAATCTGAAGCAGGCTATAGAGTATATTGGGATAGACTGGGTTTTACACTAACTTGATAAGCACTTCCTTTCCAGCTGATGATAAGAGTTTTTCCATCCATGCTCGAACTTTTTCCCATACTCTATCTCTCAAATACTTGAAAGTACCCATCTTTGATTGACCCACATCTGTTGGCATGCTGAGATACCTATCACTCAATGATTCATTGTGTACATTTAGAATTTATTTATTATTGTCTCTCACCACTTGAGGGCATCCCATGCTGAAAAGGGAAAAATTGATTTTATACCCTTAGTTGTGTCACACTCGGCAGATTTGCCCCTACTTTCGGAAAACCCTCGTTCTTGCCTAACTCACATTGGTTTTCTTATGTTTTTGCCCTTCCGGCACGGTACTGTCTAGTCAGCGTCGTTTGACCGCTACCGCCGCTAGTTTTTGGACATTTTTACCCCTGTTACTGCTAACCCTCAGTACCCCTTCGTCCTCAGCCAGCTCGCGTGAAAAACAGAGGGAGGGAAGGTGCGACAAGTTTGGAGGGGGAAGCGGGAAGCGGGAGAGAAAGGATTGGTGCGCATGGCGAGCTCGGGCTCGTCCAACTTCTCACCAGCGGCCAGAGAGGTAAGTAACACGGTTTCATTTCATGCTCCTCCACCCCCATCCCACTTGAATCTAGGGATTTCTAGGGTTTGTGATATTTGGGGGAAATTTTACCTTTGTTTTAGGTCGATGGGGTTGGGATTGTGCAACATTCCTCGGAGTTTTATCTTCCCGACTAGTCCTATTCCGGCTTGGAGTTTTTGTCGAAGCATCGCTATTGTCGTGGAATTAACACGTCAGATGTCCTAGTGAGAGGACTTAGTCGTGGAGCCATCACAACGAGATTAGCTTAAAGGGGTTAAACCGGACAAAGGATACGGGGACTTTATACTGGTTCGGCCCCTTGCGGTGAAGGTAAAAGCCTACGATCCAGTTGTGGTGGAATTGATGGGGTCTCGATGATCAGGGAGCGAATCCGCTTTGCCCGTCTCTCGACTTGTTGTTTCTTGTCCCTGAACCGCCGCCGGGTCGTCCCCTTATATACACAGGTTGACGCCCGGCGGTTTACAGAATACCGAGGCCGGCTCATACATGTGTCCGGCTCCGTTTCTACCTTTTCCTATCTTACAGTACAAGTTACATATCTCATGGCGGTTTATGTCTATGGGCCCTAATTCGCCCTTGGGCTCTGGGCCTCTAAGTCTCTGTAGTAAAGCGCCATACTCCTTGTCTTCATGGGCTTCAATACGGATGATTACTTGTGAGCATAACCCGACCCCTCCTGGACGGTTTATAATCGGTAGTTATATCCCCAACATTAGGCCCCAGTTTGATTTGAACCTGTTCATGTCAATCTTCAATACTTAGAAAAACTCCTTGAGCATCTTTGTATGAACCTTGTAAACCGTCGTGATGTCATCTTCCAAGATTGTAATGAATCGCCATGACGTCACCTGCTTATAAAAACCTGTAAATACTTCCCTTTTATTAATGAACCTCCAAAAACCAAGGCGACAGCTGTGTCACATATCCATTTTTTGGGTTCCTCGATTCCCACGCCTGTCATTTATCCTTTCGCATTATAAATAGGACCGAGGGTCATTTTTCTTTTCCCCTTCGTGCCCCTTCGCCTCGCCGTCTTCCTCACATCGCCTCAGTGCTCGAGCGCAGCCGCCGCCATCGACCTTCGCCTCTGCACCAACAATGGCCGCTGCATCAACCTGATCTGACCAGAGAAAAGCGGCGCCTCTCCGCTACTGCTTCAACCTCTATAAGTTTTCTTCTTCTTCACCTCAGATCTACCATTAGGGTTTCGTTGTTCTTTGGTGTTCTTCAGTGTTCATTACTGCACCTTGCGGCCACATAAGAACTTGATAAATCTTGATATTCCTCCTGTGTGGCCGTAGCTATAGTCATTTTCTTCTCATCATAGCATCTCTTCTTCAGAAAACAGATCCCATCTGGTTTTTGATTGTTCCATTGTCACCACTTAGGGCTTTGGAATTTTTCTCCTTTTTAGAACTGTGGTAGATCCAGAATCATAACACCAACTTGTGAAACCTGTTTGTGCAATACTTAAGAATTTCTTAGATCTGTAGCTTCCGCACCATCGTAGGCGGTTTAACCTTTAGAAGATGATAATCCATCAGGTACCATTAGCCCTCTCTTAAACCGCCAACTCGAGCTCAATGTTAAACAATCTGGTTTATTATGCATATATGCTTCAATATCTTCTTCCTTCTGTCCTTAGGCCGGTTTATCTGCATTAGTCATGAATCTTTGAATCGGCATTGATCCTTTTTCCAGCTTTCCATGGCCAAAACGTTCTATGCTTGCAATTGGGTTCCTTCCCGGGTCACTGAAGAACAACTGACTGGGTACGTTTTGGCTGGCGCTTTAGCGAGCCAAGAAACCATCCACTGGAGGATCCCCAGTTAAGAAAATCCTCTTGAGCCCCAGAATGGAGAAGTGATTGTATCTACTGATCATCTGAATCGAGGGTTCAGCCCGCCCGGATCAAAATTCTTTCGCGATGTGCTTGCCAGCTTCTAGATCCGCCCTCAAGATATTGGACCGAACTACGTGTCCAATATATGCAATTTTCAAGTATTTTGCAAAGTCTATCTGCAAGAGGAACCCACTGTGGAACTATTCTGGGACTTTTTTTTACTTAAACCACTGTACTAAATTTATGGACGGGCCCAATACTGAACTCGGGGGCGTTTCAATCCAGAAGAGAAAGGGTGTTCACTTCCCTCATGCCAAACATCATAGCCACCCAAGGACTGGAATCAGACTTGGTTTTACTGCCGAAATACAGCTCCAGACAATGAAAATCCTCTGCCGAGTTATCGTGCATACCGTCTTACCAAAACTCATCCGGTTCCTCAGCGACTAACTGCCAAGGAACGATCAAAATATGCCCCTCAGCTAGCAAAACTCAGAGCTTTTATGGCCAATGGTCTGACATGCATTGATTTCGTTCGATGTTGGGTGTCTTGGAGCATTTTGCCTTTAAGCCAGCCCCGGTTTAATGTGTGAATACACAGGGGATCTAAAAGACCCTCAGCATCATATTGACATCCAGCTCATGGATGATGAAGTCACCGAAGCTGTCAAGAAAATGCTTGATGAACCGGTGGCTGCATGTAGCAGAGTAGGGCTTAGCCCCTTCTATGCATCCAACAAACCGCTGGCTGTAAGAATTGTCTTATTTTTCCTTTAATCCATCCCTCCTTATTCATTCCTTTATAACTTGTTGTCCATCTGTGCAGGGCGATGATCCGTTCTGGAAGAGGAGATTGCAGGATAAACCGGCGAGGGCACCTCACATCAAGACCAGGGTTACAAAGAGGCCAGCAAAGAAGAAAACCACCGAGGCTTCTGATCTGCCCAATGATGAAGATCTTGATGACCCGGAGTCAGAGGTAGAACTAGACTCTCTTGATTCTTTTCTCATACACCTCATTGACAATGATTGTTATCAGGATGACGCGGAAGCTAGCCGGGCTAGTGATGTAGAGGTAATTGTTCTATCTTCCGACTCAAATCATGTGCCAGTACCAAAACTCCGTCGAGCAGTCCGGAAAGTAAAATATTCACACCCTCTTGCTTATTCGGATCCGCACTTTTCTTTGAAGACACATCAGCATGAAGCTCGCCGCAACACTTGGCATAGTAGCCAACAAGTAACCTCTTCCGGTTTACCGAACTCTCCGGTTCGCAAACATCATCAAGAGGTCTCTTGTACTTCTAATGCACTTTATCCCAAGGCGGGTTATTTCCAATATCCTCTTAATCCGTCTGATTCAAATTATTAGGGAACCTCCCATTCATCTTCTGGCGATTCATCAATCACACAGATGCCTGCACTCAAGACCATTCCTGGGTAAGCATACTATACTTAATTTTTTATGATTTGCACTGTTTTATTGTACTAACCTCTGCATTTGTTATTTTTAGTGCCAAAGCTAGACTTAGCAAGAAAGCTAAGCTGACTACACCAGCTGATGATAATCCGGCCACTGAACTGGAGAGGACCTCAGAGGCTCTTGATTAGAATGCTGACATTACTATGGATTATCCGGCACCTCAGGATCAGGATACTTTTGTTGAACCGGCGGAAATGAATCCAACAAGCCAGTCTGCTGACCCGCCGAGCCCAGGTGCCGATCCACCAAGCCCAGCAAGACATCTGCTAAACTGCCAAGCCCAGATAAGACTGTTGATGGCACCACAGATGATGTTGTGATTACCGGCTTAGGCCATACTGCTCCTAGCAACCCTGTCGCTTTATCAAAGCATAGTGCCAAGGAAGAATTTTCCGCTGTGGACAAGGTCAAATGGAAAACAGATTTATCAAGCTATGCCCACCTTAATGCTCAGGACAACCACTCTGGATATCTAAACCGTCTGTAGACCAGCCGCGATTATGAAGCCGGTTTAGTAGGTCTAATGAAAGAACGATATGAGGTAAATATCCATTCCTTTGCACAAGTTCTTTTTCCTTAGAGCCTGCTTCAATTATCAACTCCAGTAGCACTCAAGGGCCGGTTCATATTTGTAAATGTGAACCGCGACTTGTAGTAGGATAAGATTGGATTTTGCTTGTGTAGCCCCTATAGACCGGTTTATACCTTTAGGATGAACCAGTATATTTTCTGTAATATAGTTTCCAAAATTCCTTTCAATCATCAACATGATCCGGTTTGTGGAGAGAAACTTGATAACCTTGAATTGATCCGATATGCATTAGCCCCCAAGTGCCAAGTATATAACTTGTTATGTGCTTGGGACTTAAAATATCAGTTCAGAAAAAGCAATCCGCATTAGCCCCAAAGTGCCAAGTGTATAACTTGTTATATGCTTGGGACTTTCAAAAGTGTATTACCAACTTATTAACTGTCTCTTGCAGGCTGACTTGACCAAAAAAGATTCTCAAATTTCTGACCTTCAAGAAAATATCAAGTCCCAGCAAGCCGAAACTTCGAAGGCCAAAGAAGAGCTGAAGGGCGCTTTAACAACCATGGAACAATTGAAGGATATGACTTCACAGGCGAACGAGCGGATTGGGAGGCTAAAAAAACAACTTTGCTAAAGCGGGCAGAAGATGCTGAAGTGGCTCTTATACCGGTGACAGAAGAACTGACTGGCTTAAAGCGGCAAATCAACTCTATGACCTCTGCTATTTTTGGTAAGTACCCTCTTCCCGGGTTGTACTTAGACATCCTTAAAATCTGCCTGTTTACCAACAATATTGTAACCATTGCAGGAAGCCGTGTTGCTCATCTTGGTTTAGACATGCGCAAAAAACTAAAGACTGCCTATACACTGATAGAGCACTTATATACCAGCGCTCAACGGGTCATCTGCATAGCTTCATATAATAAAGCACCCCCAACTTTGATCAAAGACACTTTGGCAAAGTTATCCATGACGCTTGCCCAACTTGAAGAAGTAAAAAAGATCAGTTGCAAGAGCCGGTGCTCTATCTCCATTGACTCGGGCCAAGGCCTGGGTAGCTGATCTTGATCCGGAGGATATTGGAAACGGCTATCCCAGCCAAAAAGATGGGCCAGACTTTGACAATGATGCCCTTAGGGCTTTGACAAAGGAAATGTGTCCACTTGCGAGTAAGTTGGCTGAGGAGACTGATTTGTCTTTCCACCGGTCGATTTATGATGCAGACAACAAACTGATTGATGCGTCAGTTTATGAAGCGCAAAATCTTATCCCGCCAATCCGTAAGCATACTTATGCCCCTGATGTTGAACCGTCCGATCTTATAAGCGATGAAGTTGTCTTCCAAGCTTTATCTGGGATTGACTGGCAACCATTGACTTCCACCCACTGGGTGGGGAGGCGGAGGGTGAACTGGCGCAGGATGATCCGCAACCTTCACATCAACCTGAGGAAGTGTCATAATCCGAAGGCCGGTTTAACTTTGCATGCCGAGATATCAACGATAAACAATTATTCTTTTGGGCGCCTGTTGCCTTGTAATAGGCTAGTTTTAAACACTTGGTCTTGTTATGCCATCGTGCATAGCCACTTTGCCTGATACTGTTAATCTGCCATGATATGCATTGTCTACTTATGATCCTTAGCGGTTTTATGCAATCCTGTTTCTGCATAGAATAAACTGAAAATTGTCCTGGCGGTTTACCGCCGGACGGGTCATAATGCCCAATATAAAGCCAGGGTTTATAACCAAGGCTGTAAAACAACGAAATATGAAATACATCATACCTGTGATATTAAATCACATCGTTGGTTTACCAACTTTCTTGTAGTAAGGGTGATAACCCACTTGAGTGCTGTTAACTCCCACCATGCTGTGTTGGTTTATAATAAGCCATGCCGGGTTATGATAAACACTGGATGATCATCCTGGCGATTTATAGTCAATGCCAGGCCAGGTTAACAAACACCAGTTTATAATTGGTTGTGTACGAACAACTTATAGTTGAAAGCCACGCCGGGTTAACAAAAACCGGGTTATATTGATGACTTATAGTCAGGCCGGGTTAATAGACGCCGGTTTACCTCAAAACCTTATCAAAGGAGAAACAACTTTGCCAGATAAAAGCAAATGAAAACTTGTAGTCGAGGCATTTCAGGGGCTGCCAGGCCCAAATTCGAGGCTTTTCATGGGCTGCCAGGCCACTGAGTTAAACCATTTTACAAAGCCTTTTAAGATGGGCCTCACATTAACCAATCGTCGTTTTAACTTTGACAAGTTCAGGGTCTGTATAAGATTGACTTGTCAAATGTTCGGCGGGTCATACCAGGATTACCTGGACGGAGTGGCTTACTTGATGAAGGCAGGTTAACCTGGGGTTTTAGGTGAATACACCTGGCTTCCAAGCCTGGCTTGATAGCCTATTACAAGGGTCCTTTAAAACTCTTTGTTGCTGTGCACAAAGAGCCCCCAGGTAACACTTTGAGCTGTGCTTAGTGGGTGCCTATGTTTGAGCTATGCTTGGCAACAGACTCTCTTTGGTCCCTTGGGTGTGAAGCCCCCAAGCTTTGTTGTGGCTTTATAAGCCGGTTTAATGGATAATCAGAACTCCGCTTTATAAGCAGAAGCCCCCATGTAACCAAGAAATCTTTTTGAAGAACGGCAGAGGCCCTGCTTTAGCAAGGATGTCGGTTTATTATATTAATCATAATATATACATTGTCAAAAATATGTACATAGTAGGAGCCTGTGGCTCAGGTGTAGTAAGGCCGAAGATGAGCTATATTCCATGGCCGGCGGGTCTCCTCCTCTGATTTGCGTGAGTCTTTGTGCTCTCGAACATCGATAAGGTAGTATGACCAGTTGTTCAGATTCTTGCTGACCACAAATGGCCCTTCCCAAGGTGGGGATAACTTGTGCATGTCAGTCTGATCTTGGATAAGCCGGAGCACTAAGTCGCCTTCTTGAAAAGCTCTGGTTTTAACCCGGCGGCTGTGATAACGCCGCAGTCTTGTTGACAAATCGCCAAACGAGCTGCCGCAATATCTCGTTTTTCATCTAACAAGTCCAATGCATCTTGGCGTGCTCTTTCATTGTCCGCTTCAACATAAGCTACCACTCGGGGCGAGTCATGGCGAATATCACTTGGGAGAACTGCTTCTGCTCCATAAACCATGAAGAAGGGTGTGTGACCCGTAGATCTATTGGGGGTGGTGTTAATGCTCCATAAAATGGAAGGCAACTCTTCCACCCAACAACCCGGCATCCTCTGCAAAGGGACCATAAGCTGGGGCTTGATACCCTTTAGGATTTCTTGATTAGCTCTCTCCGATTGACCATTAGACTGAGGGTGAGCCACGGAGGACACATCAAGCCGGATGTGCTCACGTTGACAAAGCTCTTCGATAGCACCCTTGGAGAGATTCGTGCCCTTATCTGTTATAATGCTGTGTGGAAAACCGAAGCGGAAAATCACCTTTTTCATGAATTGAACCACCGTGGCCGCATCACACTTGCTTACTGGCTCTGCCTCCACCCACTTGGTGAATTTATCAACCGCCACTAGAAGGCGGGTCTTCTTATCCTTGGACCTCTTAAAAGGCCCAACCATATCTAGCCCCCAAGTTGCAAACGGCCAGGTTATTGGAATCATTCTCAATTCCTGGGCCGAAACATGAGCTCGGCATGAAAACTTCTGACAGCCATCACACTTCCTGACCAGATCCTCCGCATCAGCATGAGCTGTTAACCAGTAAAAACCGTGTCGGAAAGCCTTAGCCACCAAGGATTTTGAACCGGCATGATGACCACAATCTTCTTCATGGATTTCACGCAAGATCTCACAGCCTTCTTCAGGAGAAACGCAACTCTGAAACGCCCCTAAGACACTGTAATGACGTAACTCGCCATTGACAATAGTCATAGACTTGGACCGGCGGATTATCTGTCTGGCCATAATTTCATCCTCGGGTAACTCGCCCCGGGTCATATATGCCAGGTATGGCACTGTCCAATCTGGGATAGCATGAAGAACCGCCACCAATTGAGCCTCTGGGTCAGGAACAGCCAGATCCTCCTCCGTTGGTATTTTGACCAACGGATTATGCAGAACATCAAGAAAAACATTGGGCGGCACCGGTTTACGCTGGGAACCGAGCCAACTTAAAGCGGCCGCCACTTCATTCTTACGCTGATCAATGTGCTTGACCTGGTAACCCTTGAAGTGACCGGCAATGATATCCACCTCACGCCGATAAGCCGCCATGAGTGGATCCTTAGAGTCCCACATACCATACACTTGCTGAGCCACTAAATCGGAGTCGCCAAAGCAACGTACCCGGATTCATATCCTTACCATCCGAAGACCGTGGAGCAAGGCCTCATACTCAGCTGCATTGTTAGTACAGGGAAACATTAAGCGGAGAACATAACAAAATTTGTCACCTCGAGGGGAAGTAAGAACCACTCCAGTCCCCGAGCCCTCCAATTGCCTGGATCCATCGGAGTGAATAGTCCAGTATGTGTTATCCGGTTTATCCTCCGGCGCCTGCAACTCTGTCCAGTCATTGATGAAATCCATGAGCTCTTAGGACTTGATAGCTGTGCGAAGCATGTATTTTACCCCGTGAGGTCCAAGCTCGATATCCCACTTAGCAACCCGGCCAGTCGCCTCCCTGTTCTGAATGATATCTCCCAAAGGAGAGAAACTGGCCATAGTAATGGGATGGCCCTGAAAGTACTGCTTAAGCTTCCGGCTCGCCATAAACACTCCATACACCAACTTCTGCCAATGCGGATATCTCTGCTTGGACTCAATAAGTACCTCACTGATATAATAAACCGGCCATTGAACCGGATACTCCTTACCAGCTTCCTTGCGCTCCACCACAATAGCCACGCTGACAGCACGGGCGTTAGCAGCCACATATAACAACAATGGTTCTTTATCAATGGGGCAAGCAAGAATAGGCGGTTCCGCTAATTGCTTCTTCAGATCCTCAAATGCCGCATTAGGAGCATCACTCTAGACAAAGTTGTCTGTCTTCTTCATCATCTAATACAGAGGGATGGCCTTCTCTCCCAACCGGCTGATAAACCGGCTTAGCGCTGCAATACGACCCGCCAGTCATTGAACATCATTGATACACGCCGGTTTAGCCAAGGACGTAATAGCCTTGATCTTTTTAGGATTAGCTTCAATGCCCCTGTTAGACACCAGAAAATCCAAGAGCTTGCCTGCTGGTACACCAAAAACGCACTTGGCCAGATTAAGCATCACCTTATAAACTCGGAGGTTATTAAAGGTCTCCTTCAAATCAGATATTAGCGTCTCTGCATTCCTGGATTTCACCACGATATCATCCACTTAAGCATATGAACATTGCGCCCAATCTGATTATGAAGACAATTCTGCACGCATCGGTGATAAGTCACTTGGGCACTCTTGAGCCCAAAAGGCATAGATACATAGCAGAAGGCTCCAAAGGGAGTTATAAAAGCCGTCTTCTCCTGGTCCTTAACTACCATTTTGATCTGATGATAACCCAAATAAGCATCCAGAAAACTCAAGCGCTCACAACCCGATGTAGCATCAATGATTTGATCAATAAGGGGGAGGGCAAAGGGATCACCCGGACAAGCCTTGTTCAAATCTGTGTAATCCACACACATACGCCAAGTGCCATTCTTCTTGAGTACCAACACCGGGTTAGCCAATCACTCAGGGTGAAAAACCTCCACAATAAACCCTGCTGCCAAGAGCCAGGCTACCTCCTCACCAATGGCCTTACATCTCTCTTCATTGAAGCGGCGGAGAAACTGCTTGACCGGTTTAAACTTGGAATCGGTATTCAGAGTGTGCTCAGCGAGTTCCTTCGATACACCTGGCATGTCAGAAGGTTTCCATGCAAAGATGTCTCGGTTCTCACGGATGAACTCGATGAGCGCGCTTTCCTATTTCGGATCCAAGTTAGCACTGATGCTAAACTGCTTGGATGAATTGCCAGGAACAAAATCAACCAACTTAGTCTCATCAGCCGATTTAAACTTCAAAGCCGGATCATGCTCTGTAGTGGGTTTCTTCAAAGAAGTCATATTGGCCGGATCAACATTGTCTTTATAGAATTTTAACTCCTCTATCGCACAAACTGACTCAGCATAAGCCGCATCACCTTCCTCACATTCCAAAGTGACCTTTCGGCTTCCGTGCATTGTGATGGTCCCCTTATGACCCGACATCTTGAGCTGCAGATAAACATAACACGACCTTGCCATGAACTTAGCATAAGCCGGCCGTTCAAATAGGGCATGGTACAGACTCCTGATTTTCACCACCTCAAAAGTCAATGTTTCTGACCTTGAATCATGATCATCTCCAAAAGCAACCTCCAGAGCTACCTTACCGACCGGGTAGGCCGATTTACCAGGCACCACACCGTGAAAAACGGTGTTCGACGGTTTAAGATTCTTATCCGTCAACCCCATACGCCGGAAGGTTTCATAATACAAGATGTTTATACTGCTCCCTCCATCCATGAGCACCTTGGTGAACTTATAACCCCCAACCCGCGGTGCTACCACCAACGCCACATGACCCGGATTATCAACCCCGGGTGGATGATCTTCTCGACTCCACACAATAGGCTGTTCAGACCAGTGCAAATAACGGGGCACTGCCAGTTCAAAGGAATTCACTGCCCTTTTATGAAGCTTCTGATTGCGCTTGCACAGGCTAGTAGTGAAGACATGATATTGTCCACTATTCAACTACTTCGGGTGACTCTGATAACCCTACTGTTGTTGTTGCTAATTCCCCTGTTGATTATAACCACCTTGGTTGCCCTGATTGCCTTGATTGCCCTGTCCACCTTGATTACCTTGAAACCCTGAACCGGAGTTACCTCCACCATAACCCGGCCTGTGAAACCGTGGTCCTGAACCGCTGGACGGTCCATGATCATACAGGAAGAGATATGAATTTTTGAACTCTCGCATAATAAAGCAATCCTTCCAGAGATGCGTAGGTGGCTTCTCTTGTGTCCCGTGCTTTGGGCAAGGCTGATTTAATAGGTGCTCCAGATTCATACCCGATCCTCCACTCCGCGGGGGCGGTTTACCCTTACGACCTGACCATTACCCTGTACGTTGGTGTTAGCCACAAAATCCAAACTATTGTAGGCTTTATGCTTACCATTGTTCCCATGGCCTGCCTAGTTGTGTTGTTGTCCTTTTGTACCGCCGTTCTTCTTTCCCTTCCCCGGTTTCTCATCGTCAGACTCGGGATCCTTGGTACTATCAGAATCAACATACTTAACCAAGCTGCCATAAGTGTTCCCATGTCATTGCAGTGACGCTTGAGCCGTCCCAACTTCAACTTCAGCGGCTTAAACCGGCAATTGCCCTCTAATGTTATAATTGTCGAATCAGCATTGATGCGGTCTGACGAATGCAGGATTTCTGAAACCTGGCGCACCCAATGAGTTGTTGATTCGCCTTCTTCTTGGACACAAGCGGCCAGATCCACAATTGACATGGGTTGCTTGCACGTGTCCTTGAAGTTTGTTATAAACCGGGCCTTCATCTCGGCCCATGAACCGACGGAGTTAACGAGCAAACTCTTTAACCAAGTGCGAGCCGTTCCATCCAACATCATGGTGAAGTACTTCGCACACGCCGCTTCATCCACATCCAACATCTCCATTGCCATCTCATAACTCTCAACCCATGACTCGAGGGGTAAATCGGCGGTGTAATTAGGCACCTTACGCGGGCCCTTGAAATCCTTGGGTAACTGCACATTGCATAGAGCCGGGGTGAGACACGGCACCCCCCAAGAGCTGAAAGCAAGTCCTCGTTCCATTGACGTCGTTGGTCGAACCGGAGTAGATTGATGATTCGCGTATTGCGCCGCTAACTCTGCCTCCCGACACGCTCTACCATTATCCACAACATCCTGAGCATTTGCACCAGCGCGCCGGATTAGGCCCTCAAGGGGCGTCACAGTTCGGCGCACTGCTTGACACAGCCGGTTCATCAATGTGCCTGCTGTAACTCCTGCTCGGGCGAGGGGTTGAATGGATTCTGTCTCGGCTATATGAATAGGCCTGCTGCTGTACCATAGTGGTTTGAAGGAGATCCCTGGCCCGCCGCGTCTCAACCGCCGCTGGAGACTCGCCCTCCATTGGAATAGCTGCCAATCGAGATGCCGCAGCAATCATATCATCCAAAGGGGTGGAGAAGTGACCCAGCGAGGTCGGCATGTATTGTGGCGGGTCATCTATTCGTCGAGGTGGGTCCGTCACCCGTGGCTGATCTGGTGCTCCTGTCCCAGGTGCTTCAGTCCGGTTTACTGCTACCGGATTACTGGATCCTGCTCCTGGCGTGTTGAAGAGATTCATTGCTTCATAAACCGGAGGTAGACGAGACCGATGACTCCTCCTCAACACGTTATTCGAAGCGTTATGATCCAACATGAGCCGGTAATTCTCTTCCTGAATCCGCTGTGACTGGGCATCTAAGGCGGCCCACTCACCAGCCATCCTGGTTTCCTCAGCCGCCAAGTCCTCCTTGGCCTGAGTTATCTGATCCCGCAGCTTTCTGACCTCCACATTATGCTGATCTTGAGTCTCTGGGTGACTGCCGTGGTCAACAATGTCATCCAGGCGTCCAATAAACCGGACAGAACTTGAGCCGGCCGACGCGCGGGGCCTCCTACTCCGGCTGCCGATCCAGAAGTCATTGCTGCTGCAGTTGAAGATTGCAATGTGGGCTGCGTACCGGCCATGAAGATCGCAACCCGGTTTGGCGGTTCAAGGGGGTCCGAAATATTGTCGCCATCGGAACAGCCCCCGAACCGGCCATATTGTAGTTGGTACAGCGACTCGGTCTCGCCAGTGGACGATTTGCCATCAGAATAAACGACCGTCTCACCATTGGACACCGGTTTAGATTCCGCGCCGTGGATGAATCCTATGAACGCACGCTTCATGGCAGGCTGAACCCGGGTAGGGCTTGCACACCGAGCCGTGTCGACGAGGTCGGTGCAGATGTCCGGCTCAGGGCCTGGTTCACCAATCTTGCCGATGAAGACGTGAATTCCTCCAAAGGGGACCCGGTACCCGTACTCGATTGAGCCAGCATTGGGCCCCCAGCCTGCATCGTCGATGTAGAGCTTGCCGCGATGACTCTTGGTCATCCGGCCAACCACGTATCCCTTGAGTCCTTCAAAGTTGCCCTTCAGGAACTCGAAACCATCGTGCGATAGCCCCACGGTGGGCGCCAACTGTCGTGGAATTAACACGTCAGATGTCCTAGTGAGAGGACTTAGTCATGGAGCCATCACAAAGAGATTATCTTAAAGGGGTTAAACCGGACAAAGGACACAGGGAGTTTATACTGATTCGGCCCCTTGCGGTGAAGGTAAAATCCTACGATCCAGTTGTGGTGGAATTGATGGGGTCTTGATGATCAGGGAGCGAATCCGCTTTGCCTGTCTCTCGACTTGTTGTTTCTTGTCCCTAAACCACCGCCGGGTCATCCCTTTATATACACAGGTTGACGCCCAGCGGTTTACAGAATACCGAGGCCGACTCATACATGTGTCCGGCTCGGTTTCTAACTTTTTCTATCTTACAGTACAAGTTACATATCTCATGGCGGTTTATGTCTATGGGCCCTAATCCGCCCTTGGGCTCTGGGCCTCTAAGTCTTCGTAGTAAAGCGCCATACTCCTTGTCTTCATGGGCTTCAATACGGATAATTACTTGTGAGCATAACCCGGCCCCTCCTGGACGGTTTATACTCGGTAGTTATATCCCCAACAGCTACCCTAGCCATGGCCTTGTCCCTACCCGCCGTGTATCATGGGGAGGTGCTAGCAGTGGCTGCCGTTTTTTAGGTTGTCCATTAGATGTAAGTTTTTGTGAATTTGAGATAGATTTAGTTTTTGTTGATTTGTACTCTCTAATGTTGATTACTTTGATATGCAATTAGTTACCAAAAGAGTGTGAATGGGTGGTTTGGGTTGACCCAGCTCCTCCATTGCATGTTGCCCTTGCTTTTGAAGACTTGCACGTAGAGGTTGATGACAGTTGGATCAAATGTCACCATCTGAAGAAGGAAAACATCGAGTTGGCAAGGAAGAACATGGCTTTGAAGAAGAAACTTAGAGAGAGAGATGAGATGCTGCTGGTGTGGGCATTGCTGTTAGTGGGAATTATTATGTTTGTTGTACTAGTATGGTAGATGTAGTTTATCAATGTATCTGAAGTAGTTGAGTATTTGAAGATGTTAATGGAACCCTATTTTGTTTGATGTAACTTTGTAGTTGAAGTTAATTGATGTCACTTTATCTGATGGAACCCTAGTTGGAGTTGTACTGGTATGGTAGATGAAGATTTTTTTGTCGATGAAAATCTTATGTGATGAGACCAAATGTGGATGGTAGATGAAGATTTGTCATCGACGTCGTCAACGACAAATCTTATGTGATGAAACAAATCATATGTAATGATTGACAGGAAGTTGAATAACAAAATTGTGATGAACAAAGGAGATAACAGCCAGCAACACACAGAAAAGTGCATAACAAACATTAAGCATAGAAACACCAAGTGCATAATAGCTAGTGCATAAAGCACTCAGAAGTTCACATAGTCAAGTGCACACAGATCAACATCTAGTTCATAACAACATCAAAACAAATAGAGCACAATACTTAAACATCTAGAACATCAATTTTTTGCTCCTAGTGTTCTTGGCTGGGTTTGGAGCTTCCCTTGCCTTGCTTCTAGTGTTCTTAGCTGGGTTAGCGGCAGTGGGTGGAGCTTCAGATGCTGCTGGTGCTTTCTTTACAGGAGAAATAACCTTGATGTCAACATTGCTTCTAGTAGCTGAGCAAAATGTACTTGCTGGCTGCACCCCTCCACCTCTCTTCTGTTTCACACACTTGGGAGAAGCTCCTCTATCTGTAGCTCTTTTATAGTTTTTCCTAGGGCTAAAACAATTGCAAACATGTCACAAACTGTAAGGTATGCATGAAGATAAATGGATTTGGGAATTGGACATACCTTACTACACTTGCTTGTGTAGATGCTTCATGTGATGGTTCCTTTGGTGGTGTCATTTGCTGCTGGACAACATCAGGTATTGGCTCATCCTCATCCTCATCTTGCACTTCTGCTTCTGCTAGATCATTAGTTGTAGGATGATCATCTGCATTTTGTGCACCCAATGTTCTTCTTCTCCAAATGTTGGATCTACAGATTGTGTGCAGCCCTTGGCTTGGTGTCCATATCTTCCACACCTCTTGCACTTCTTCTTCCTAGGCCCAAGGCCCTTTCCTTCACTGCTAGCTCTAATCCTATGCTTTCTTGGCCTGCCTGGTGCTTTCTTCTGAATAGAAGCACATAATTTGAATCCAGGATCTACAATGTCCCACTATTGCTTGCCTTCCAAAGCTGGTAGGTTTTCAGCATATGTAGTTCTGAACATCTCAACCGAGTAGTACTTATGGACATACTTGTCAATTGCACTAGCATCACCTCTTAGAGTAGTGATAAAGAAAAGGGCATGGATGCATCGCTTACAAGTAACCTGCCACTGTCTGCAACTGCAAGTACATTTTTCCAGGTCCACTAGGTACCTCCATTCTCTCTTCTCTCTCTGTCTGTTGCAGTTATCTCAGCTTCTGTTGGGCTTCTCCTAACAATGCTCATCTCCAAACCTTTTGTTTTATCCATTAATGCCTTCATTACTGCTAGTAAGATGTAGTGCCCAATGAAATGGTCAATGCAAATTATTTTTCTTAAGTCAAACTTCTCCATAATGTACTGCCTAATCTTGTCCAGCAAGTCCACTAGGTGTAGTCCCTTGTACTTCTTGATTCTGGAGTTGAATGATTCAGGAAGATTGTTGTTAACATAGTCAACTTTGCTCAACTCAGTGAAACCTGCTCTAGCCTAGATTTTTGTGTGGTGCTGCTCAAGATATTCCTTTACTTTTGGTCTGCTTTTCAGCTGGTTTAGATGAAAGTTATGCTTCTTGATGCTGTAAGTTAGTGAGCAAGGCCATAGGTTGTCATCATAAAATTTCCCTTTGAATTTCTTGCTAAAATTTTGGGCCAGATGCCTCATACACTATTTGTGCTCCACTCCTGGGTAAACATCATCAACATCACTCTCCAGTACTTTGCAAACATCAGTATGTATGACTAAACCTTCAGGGTGTCCTATTGCTCCCTTCAGGTTTTTAAAAAACCAGGTCCAGCTCTCAGTTGGCTCCACTTCAAGAACACCATATGCAACAGGAAATAACCAGTCACTACAAAAAAAATACACTTTCGTGATGATACGTGTTTGTCACAGTAGGTCGCGTTTTCTGTCATGCTTGTACATCCATGACGATTTTATGACAGAATCAATATAGTCATACCTGTGCTGTCGTAGAAGTGTTCCATGACATTACCAAAATTATCATCACGGAAGTGTCCACTTCCATGACGATAAATCGCGCGTCACAAAAGTGCTTTCGTCAAGGGTGACCGACACGTGGCATCCACCATAACGGAACGTTGTTAAGCTATCGGGTTGGGTTTTGGATCCGATAACCCGTTAACAGCCCAGACCAATGGGGATTTTCCACATGTAAAATCATCATTCGCTGGAGGAAACACATGTCGGCTCATCGTTGGGACAGATGTTATCCACTCATTGGACAGAAGGCGCCTATGATACGTCGACACGTGGCACGACCCAACAGAGGCCCATTCCTGTGAAAAGGCCGGCCCGTTTGACTTGGTCAAAATGTGGCGGGCTGGCCCATGGAAAGCCTGTTAACGGCCTGTTCGCATATAGCCCATTTACAACCCGCCAACCCAAGGCCCGTTACGCCCTATCCGAATTTGGCCCAGTAGCGTCATCTGGGCCATCCAATATGATTCCAGCCCGTTTTCACTTCCGGCCCATGTATGGTCCATGACATCTTTTGACCCATATGAGGCCCTCTGTAACTCTTGGCCCATTAAAAGCCCATGGTGAAACTGGTCCGCAATGAACAGTGTATCACTTTATACCCATTAACGGCCTGTGGTGAAACTGGCCCGTAATGAATAGTGTATCACTTTATACCCATTAACGACCCGTTATTCCGTTGGGCCGTTTCCAGCCCATGTTATATTTTGGCCTTCTTAGAGCCCATTTATTCTTGGGCTCATTTCCAGCATTCGTTTACTTATGGCCCATTACTATCATTTTCTGCTTGTGGGCTAAATTCAGCCCGAGGTTACAGTCGGCCCATTTGTGGCCCATTAATACGTTGGGCCGTTTTCATAGCGTCATCAAATACGGCCAATTAACGATGGCCCGTTATGGTCGGCCCATGAACAGACGATTCTAACTCTAGCCCGTTTACGGCCATAATGCGGTCTATTATTGGCCCATGTTTGGCCAACCGATCATACGACCCGTAGAAGGCCCATTGATGATACAGCCCATAGAAGGCCCATTGTGTCTACGACCCGTATAAGGCCCATTGCTTCTACGACACGTAGAAGGCCCATTGTTTCTATGGCCTATAGGAGGGAAATGGTAACTACAGTAAATATGTAGCCCATGGTTATTGTGGCCTAGTTTTAAAAAATAGGTTATTGCAGCCACTAGCAACCCACAGAAAAAGAACTGCACTGACTACAAGCAAAGAAATAAACAAGACAATAAGGAAATAAATAAGCAAGCAACTTACACTAGGCTATCACGACTATTACACATATTACATCCACTGGGCATCAAAGTTCGCCACTAATACGTCTCCAACGTATCTACTTTTCCAAACACTTTTGCCCTTGTTTTGGACTCTAACTTGCATGATTTGAATCAAACTAACCCGGACTAACACTGTTTTCAGCAGAATTACCATGATGTTGTTTCATGTGTAGAAAACAAAAGTTCTCGAAATGACCTGAAAATCCTCGGAGACAAGTTTCAGAAAATATAAAAAATACTGGCAAAAGATGAAGACCAGGGGCCCACACCCTGTCCACGAGGGTGGTGGGCGCGCCCACCCCCTCTGGGCGTGCCCCCCCTGTCTTGTGGGCCCCCTACAGCTCCGCCGACCTCAACTCCAACTCCATATATTCCGTCTCATGGAGAAAAAAAATCAGAGATGAAGTTTCATCGGGTTTTATGATACGGAGCCGCCGCCAAGCCCTAATCTCTCTCAGGAGGGCTGATCTGGAGTCCGTTCGGGGCTCCGGAGAGGGGGATTCGTCGCCATCGTCATCATCAACCATCCTCCATCACCCATTTCATGATGCTCACCGCCGTGCGTGAGTAATTCCATCGTAGGCTTGCTGGACGGTGATGGGTTGGATGAGATTTATCATGTAATCAAGTTAGTTTTGTTAGGGTTTGATCCCTAGTATCCACTAAGTTTTGAGATTGATGTTGCTATAACTTTGTTATGCTTAATGCTTGTCACTAGGGCCCGAGTGCCATGATTTCAGATCTGAACCTATTATGTTTTCATGAATATATGTGTGTTCTTGATCCTATCTTGCAAGTCTATAGTCACCTATTATGTGTTATGATCCGACAACCCCGAAGTGACAATAATCGGGATACTTCTCAGTGATGACCGTAGTTTGAGGAGTTCATGTATTCACTATGTGTTAATGCTTTGGTCCGGTACTCTATTAAAAGGAGGCCTTAATATCCCTTAGTTTCCGCTAGGACCCTGCTGCCACGGGAGGGTAGGACAAAAGATGTCATGCAAGTTCTTTTCCATAAGCACGTATGACTATATTCGGAATACATGCCTACATTACATTGATGAATTGGAGCTAGTTCTGTGTCACCCTATGTTATAGCTATTACATGAGGAATCGCATCCGACATAATTATCCGTCACTGATCCATTGCCTCCGAGATTTTCATATACTGTGCTTCGCTTATTTACTTTTCTGTTGCTACTGTTACAATCACTACAAAACCCAAAAAATATTACTTTTGCTATCGTTACCATTACTATCATACTACTTTGCTACTAAATACTTTGCTGTAGATACTAAGTTATCCAGGTGTGGTTGAATTGACAACTCAACTGCTAATACTCAAGAATATTCTTTGGCTCCCCTTGTGTCAAGTCAATAAATTTGGGTTGAATACTCTAGCCTCAAAAGCTGTTGCGATCCCCTACACTTGTGGGTTATCAAGACTAATTTCTGGCGCCGTTGCCGAGGAGCATAGCTCTATTCTCTGATTTACTTGGGATTTATATCTGCTGATCACTATGAAGAAATTGAAAGATCAAAGAACTAAAATTTATCCCTCAACTACGAGGGGAGGTAAGGAACTGCCGTCTAGCTCTGCACTAGATTCTCCTTCTGTTATGAATAAGTTTGCGATGCCTAAACCTGCTACTCCTATGAATTCTGATATGTCGCATTGTTGGGTTTCGTAGTAATTTCAAAAATTTTCCTACGCACACGCAAGATCATGTGATGCATAGCAACGAGGGGAGAGTATTGTCTACGTACCCAACGCAGACCGACTGCGGAAGCGATGACACGACGTAGAGGAAGTAGTCGTACGTCTTCTCGATCCAACCGATCAAGCACCGAAACTATGGCACCTCCGAGTTCGAGCACACGTTCAGCTCGATGACGATCCCCGGACTCCGATCCAGCAAAGTGTCGGGGAAGAGTTTCGTCAGCACGACGGCGTGGTGACGATCTTGATGAACTACAGCAGCAGGGCTTCGCCTAAACTCCGCTACAGTATTATCGAGGAATATGGTGGCAGGGGGCACCGCACACGGCTAAGGAATCGATCACGTGGATCAACTTGTGTCAACTTGTGTGTTTAGAGGTGCCCCTACCTCCGTATATAAAGGAGGAGAGGAGGGGAGGCTGGCCGGCCAAGGGGGGGAGGCGCAGGAGAGTCCTACTCCCTCTGGGAGTAGGATTCCCCCTCCAATCCTAGTCCAACTAGGATTCCTCGGAGGGGAAAAGAGGAGGAGGGGGCCGGCCACCTCTCCTAGTCCTAATAGGACTAGGGGAAGGGGGCGCGCAGCCCAACTAGGGCAGCCCCTTCTCTTTTCCACTAAGGCCCACTATGGCCCAAATAGCTCCCGGGGGGTTCCGGTAACCCTCCCGGTATTCCGGTAAAATCCCGATTTCACCCGGAACACTTCCGATATCCAAATATAGGCTTCCAATATATCAATCTTTACGTCTCGACCATTTCGAGACTCCTCGTCATGTCCGTGATCACATCCGGGACTCCGAACAACCTTCGGTACATCAAAATGCATAAACTCATAATATAACTGTCATCGTAACCTTAAGCGTGCGGACCCTACGGGTTCGAGAACAATGTAGACATGACCGAGACACGTCTCCGGTCAATAACCAATAGCGGGACCTGGATGCCCATATTGGCTCCTACATATTCTACGAAGATCTTTATCAGTCAGACCGCATAACAACATACGTTGTTCCCTTTGTCATCGGTATGTTACTTGCCCGAGATTCGATCGTCGGTATCCAATACCTAGTTCAATCTCGTTACTGGCAAGTCTCTTTACTCGTTCCGTAATACATCATCTCACAACTAACATATTAGTTGTAATGCTTGCAAGGCTTATGTGATGTGTATTACCGAGAGGGCCCAGAGATACCTCTCCGACAATCGGAGTGACAAATCCTAATCTCGAAATACGCCAACCCAACATCTACCTTTGGAGACACCTGTAATGCTCCTTTATAATCACCCAGTTACGTTGTGACGTTTGGTAGCACCCAAAGTGTTCCTCCGGCAAACGGGAGTTGCATAATCTCATAGTCACTGGAACATGTATAAGTCATGAAGAAAGCAATAGCAACATACTAAACAATCGGGTGCTAAGCTAATGGAATGGGTCATGTCAATCAGATCATTCTACTAATGATGTGACCTTGTTAATCAAATAACAACTCATTGTTCATGGTTAGGAAACATAACCATCTTTGATTAACGAGCTAGTCTAGTAGAGGCATACTAGTGACACTTTGTTTGTCTATGTATTCACACATGTATTATGTTTCCGGTTAATACAATTCTAGCATGAATAATAAACATTTATCATGATATAAGGAAATAAATAATAACTTTATTATTGCCTCTAGGGCATATTTCCTTCACGCATGTTATTGATGATGCCACTGTTGCTATGCATGATACTTATGGTGAAACTACTTCTATGCTTGATACTACTGTGCCATTAGGTGAATTTCTTGATGAACAACTTACTAGGGCTAGGGAGAATGAAATTATAGAGAATGAAATTATTGATGAAAGTGATGATGAAGGTTCTCCTCCTAATTATGAATTGCCTATTGTTCCTGAGGGTTATGTTATGGATGAAGAAACTGCTAGAGATTTTCTTGCTTGCAATGATAGATCAGATCTTAAGAAATTATTAGCTAAGATGAAACAAAAGACTTTAAATGCCAGAATGAAACATGACCTTGCTTTTTCCACTTCACCTATCTTTGTTACTGATAAGGAATATGAATTCTCTGTTGATCCTGAGATTATTACTTTAGTTGAATCCAATCCTTTCTATGGCACTGAATCTGAAACTGTTGTGGCACATCTCACCAAGTTAAACGATATAGCCACCCTGTTTACTAATGATGAGAAGTCTCATTAATATTATATCCTTAAGATATTTCCATTCTCATTAAAGGGTGATGCTAGGACTTGGTTTAATTCCCTTGATCCTGGTTGTGTGCGTAGTCCCCAGGATATGAATTATTACTTCTCTGCTAAATATTTCCCTACTCATAAGAAACAAGCTGCCTTGCGGGAAATATATAACTTTGTGCAAATCGAAAAAGAGAGTCTCCCACAAGCTTGGGGGAGGCTTGTAGGACCTTGAAGTATGTCTAGAGGGGGGGTGATTAGACTACTTGACCAATTAAAAACTTAACCTTTTCCCAATTTTAGAGTTTGGCAGATTTTAGCAATCTTTGGACAAGTCAAGCAATCATCACTCAAATCAAGCAAGCATGCAAAGAGTATATAGGCAGCGGAAATTAAAGCATGCAACTTGCAAGAAAGTAAAGGGAAGGGTTTGGAGGATTCAAACGCAGTTGGAGACACAGTTGTTTTTGGCGTGGTTCCGATAGGTGGTGCTATCGTACATCCACGTTGATGGAGACCTCAACCCACGAAGGGTAACGGCTGCGCGAGTCCACGGAGGGCTCCACCCAAGAAGGTTCCACGAAGAAGCAACCTTGTCTATCCCACCATGGCCGTCGCCCACGAAGGACTTGCCTCACTAGCGGTAGATCTTCACGAAGTAGGCGATCTCCTTGCCCTCACAAACTCCTTGGTTCAACTCCACAATCTTGTCGGAGGCTCCCAAGTGACACCTAGCCAATCTAGGAGACACCACTCTCCAAGAAGTAACAAATGGTGCGTTGATGATGAACTCCTTGCTCTTGTGATTCAAATGATAGTCTCCCCAACACTCAACTCTCTCTCATAGGATTTGGATCTGGTGGAAAGAGGATTTGGGCGGAAAGCAACTTGGGGAAGGCTAGAGATCAAGATTCATGTGGTAGGAATGGAATATCTTGGCCTCAACACATGAGTAGGTAGTTCTCTCTCAGAACTGGTAAGTTGGAAGTGTAGGTTTGTTCTGATGGCTCTCTCCATGAATGAAGAGGAGGTGGAGGAGTATATATAGCCTCCACACAAAATCTAACTGTTACACACAATTTACCAATCTTGGTGGGACCGAATCAACAAACTCAGTCAGAATGATTTAGTAAACCTAGTGACCGTTAGGATTTTTGGTGGGACCGACATGCAACTCGGTAGGACCGATATGGTTAGGGTTAGGGCATAACGTAATCTCGGTGAGACCGATTACACAAACTCGGTGAGACCGATTTTGGTAATTAGCTAACCAGAGAGTTGGTCAGGTAAACTCGATGGGACCGATTTGCTCTTTTCGGTGAGACCGAAATGTTTCAAAAGGGAAACAGAGAGTTTACATTGCAATCTTGGCGGGACCGATCACTCACTTCGGTTAGACCGAAATGTTACGAAGGGAAATAGAGAGATTACAATCCCATCTCGGTGTGACTGAGATCCCTACCGGTGAGACCGATTTGCCTAGGGTTTGTGGCAGTGGCTATGACATCTGAACTCGGTGGCGCAGGATAGAAAGAATCGGTGTGACCGATTTTGGCTTTAGGTTTAGGTCATATGAGGATGTGAGAAAGTAGTTGAGGGTATTTGGAGCATATCACTAAGCACTTGAAGCAAGAGGCTCATTAAGCAACACCTCATCCCTCCTTGATAGTATTGGCTTTTCCTATAGACTCAATGTGATCTTGGATCACTAAAATGTAAAATGAAGAGTCTTGAGCTTTTGAGCTTGAGCCAATCCTTTGTCCTTGATATTTTGAGGGGTTCACTTTCATCATCCATGCCATGCCATTCATTGAGCTTTCCTGAAATAACAGTCTTGGAATAGCATTAGCTCAATGAGCTATATGTTGTTATGAATTACCAAAACCACCTAGGGATAGTTGCACTTTCAAGGCTCCTCCGATTACTTAATGCTTTGCCTAATCATCCTCTTAAGAAAAATGAAATACTTGATATCTTCTATAATGGACTAACCGATGCTTCCAAGGACTACTTGGATAGTTGTGCTGGTTGTGTTTTCAGGGAAAGAACAGTCGACCAAGCTGAATTACTATTGAAAAATATGTTGACTAATGAAAATAATTGGACTCTTCCTGAGCCAATTCCTGAGCCAATTCCTGAACCAATTGAGCCAACTCCTGAGCCTATTCTGAAATCCACTCCGAAGAAGAGAGGTGTTCTATTTCTCAGTCCTGAAGATATGCAAGAGGCAAAGAAATCAATGAAAGAGAAAGGTATTAAAGCTAAAGACGTTAAGAATTTACCTCCTATTGAAGAAATACATGGTCTTAATATACCGCCTGTTGAAGAACCACATTGTCTTGATAACCCGACACAGGTAGTTAAGGTAAATTCTCTCTATAGATATGATAAAGTTGAAATCCCGCCTACTAAATTTCATAGTCCATGCTTAGATGAATTTGATGATTTCATGGATAGACAAGCAAATTTCAATGATTATGTTGGTAGACAATTGAAGAATAATGCTTATATGATAGGACGCTTGAATGATTATATAGCTAGAGTTAAAGGTGAACTTAAACTCACTAGTAAACATGCTTCTATGGTTGCTACTCAAGCCGAACAAGTACTTAACACTCAGAATGAATTGCTAGTTGAATTAAATAATAAACGTGACTTTGCTGTTAGAGTGGCTACTAGAACTGGTAAAATGACTCCGGAACCTTTGTATCCTGAAGCCCACCCTAAGAGAATTGAACAAGATTCTTAGAATAATAATCTAGATGCTCCTAGTTCTTATAAGAAGAAGAAAAAGAAAAATGATAGGACTTTGCATGCTTCTAGTGAACCTAATGTAGAAACACCTGAGAATCCTAATGATACTTCTATCTCTGATGCTGAAACACAATCCGGAGATGAACATGAACCTGATGATAATGCTAATAATGATGTCCATGTAGATGTTCAACCCAGTAATAACAATTATATAGAAATTGAACCTGCTGTTGGTCTTGATAACCCACAATCAAGAAACTAACGTTATGATAAGAGAGATTTTGTTGCTAGGAAGCATGGTAGAGAAAGAGAACCATGGGTTCAGAAACCCATGCCCTTTCCTCCTAAACCATCCAAGACAAAGGATGATGAGGACTTTGAGCGTTTTGCTGAAATGATTAGACCTATTTTCTTACACATGCGCTTAATTGATATGCTTAAAACAAACCCTTATTCTAAATATATGAAAGATATCATCACTAATAAGAGGAAAATACCTGAAGCTGAGATTTCCACCATGCTCGCTAACTATACCTTTAAGGGTGGAATACCTAAGAAACTCGGTGATCCCGGAGTACCTACTATACCATGCTCCATAAAAAGAAATTATGTTAAAACTGCTTTATGTGATTTAGGAGCCGGTGTTAGTGTTATGACTCTTTCCTTGTACCATAGACTTGAATTAAGTAAGTTGACACCCACTGAGATATCCTTGCAAATGGCTGATAAATCAAATGCTATACCTGTCGGCATTTGTGACGACATGCCTGTTGTTGTTGCGAACGTTACTATCCTAACAGACTTTGTCATTCTTGATATTCCTGAGGACGACAGTATGTCGATTATCCTTGGTAGACCCTTTTTAAATACTGCAAGTGCTGTCATTGATTGCAACAAAGGCAATGTCACCTTTCATGTTAATAGAAATGAGCATACAGTACATTTTCTGAGGAAACAACCTCAAGTTCATAGCATAAATTCTATTGAGAAAATTCCATGAATTATTATTGGAGGTTTTGAATTTCCTCTCCCTACTGTCAAGAAAAAGTATGATATTCTTATTGTTGGGGATGTTCATATCCCCGTTGAGGTAACCTAGTGTCACTTTGAAATTTCTCCGGTTCCGTGTTATTCGGAATGAGTTTGTTAACAAGACTTGATCAACCTTGTTAGTGGATTCATTTTGATGATCATTAGATGGATGAAACTAGAAGGCACAACCTTCTGTACCCTCTTTTTACTTTTTGTTATTTAAAATAAATAAAGAAAAAATAGTATTATCTGTCTGTTTTCTGAATTATCTGTGCAATAAAAAAATATGTCGAAAATAAAAGTGCTCCAAATGCCCTGCAAATTTAGTATGATTTTTATGGAATATTTGAGGATTTTAGGCACTGAAATCACTGCAGGAGGGGCAAGCACCAGGCCATGAGACTGGAGGGCGCGCCCACACCCCCTGGGCGCCCCCTGTCTTGTGGGCCCCTGGTGGCCCCCCTCCACTTATGCCAGCACCCACACACTCCATCTTCTTCCCAAAAAATCCCCATCCAGCTCAATCACGAGTTCTAGCTCATTTTGGTGCGATTTTTGATCTCCTTGCTCAAAGCTCCATTCACAAAACTGCTTTGGCATATTGTTGCTTGGTATGTGACTCCTCCATTGGTCCAAATAGTTTTTGTTCTAGTGCTTTATTCATTGCAAATCCTTGCTGCCTTGGTGACCCTGTTCTTGAGCTTGCATGTTAAAAGTATGAGGTCCCAAGTAATTCTAATGCATGATATAGGCTCTAGGCACTTGTAGGAGTAGTTGCAATCAATCTTATTTAGTTTTATTTACTTTTATTTTGAAGTTACTAGAATTTCAGAAATTTTCAGAAAATGTTAAAGAGATTTTTGAGGGGCTCTTCTAGCCAAGGCTCCCAGGAAAAACAAGCCAAAGAGAGGAAAAGGCCAAATATAATCTTCCTCGCATAGCGGAAATACGACCGTGTGAATGGCCATGCAATAATTTCTTAAGAGAAGCTGGAATTCATGAAGATTTTTATTCTTTGATAGAGAATGCAGGCCTCACTGATTCCTCCATGACCGGATCGATCAGTATCTCTTACTTACCAATACTTTCATGCAAAACTTTTATTATTATCCTAAGAAGTCACCGCCTTCAGTATCATTTCATTTATATGATGAATTCAAGGAAATGTCTTTACATGATTTTTGCACGGTATGTAGGATACCCTTTGAGGGAAAATTAGAGGAACCACATCCTAGGGATGTGGATGGCTTTGTTAACACTATCACTGTAGGGGATCCAAAGAAGGGTTCCGATGCGAGAATCTCTAGTATACACTTTCCTGCTTTACGCTACTTTGCCATATTTGCTAGTAGATGCTTGATTGGTCGTGGAAATAGTGGAAACTTCAGCGTCCCAGATATTATTATTCTATTCCATGCCTTGTTTGGTGATAATAGTTTTAGTATGGGTGCCGTTATTGCTAAACATCTAAACCTGAATCGTACAAAAGGCCCCGTCTTTGGAGGTATCTATGCTGCGCGTCTTGCTAGACATTTTGGGATACCTATTAGGCACTATGAGGAATAGGAGAAAATTTTGCCTTCTTACATTTTAGATTACAGGAGCATGGTAGCACACGAGTTTATTGTTCAAAATGATGATAAGACACTCCTGTATAACTTGAGATTTAATAAGAAACACAATGAGACTATTATTCTAACTGCACCTCTGTTGTTTGATTTGACTGCAGATAATTATCTTGTCACGCCAGAAGCGGTGTACGCTCTTCGAGATAAAGCATCCACTCCAGAGCCTGAGCCCAAGCCGGAACCTTCACTGGACCCTTACCGTGCATCATCTTTTCAATGGGGTCCGGAGGAGACGGCCAGCCCATGGTATCCTGATTACATCTCTCAGTACACCGGGGAGAGTAGCCGTGGCCCATGGCCATAGACCAACTTAGGCCAAAAGCCTAAGCTTGGGGGATTATGTATTTCTCACTAACTTTACATTCATGTTCACACACTATCCTAGTCATCAGTGCTCATACTCTTTCATTGTATTATCCATGCTAGTTTAATTTTCTTTTTCTAGTTTTCTTCTTGTGTGTTTGATAAACCTTAAGAAAAACCAAAAAAATTAGTTAGTTTAATTTCCATGCTTGTAGTAGAAATTAAAATGAAAACCCAAAAAGATTCCTCGTTCTTCTTTTATTTGTTGGGAGCTTTCCCATGTAAATAGTTTTATTTTCTTTTCTTTCCTTTGAGGGTCGGGAGTAGAAGACCATATTGAAAATGTTTAGTGGCTCTCATATGCATGATTGTTTATTTAACTTAGAGCCCATATTATTTTGTCTTCTCTCTTGAGTTGAATGCTTGCAGATTCCAGCTTAGTCCAATGCACGTGCACTATTATTATTATACACATCGTTCGGTCGTGCAAGTGAAAGGCAATAATGACGATATATGATGATGATTGAGATAAGAAAAGCTGGTATGAACTCGACCTCTCTTGTTTTTGTAAGTATGATGAGTTCATCGTTCCTGATTCAGCTTATTATGAAGTAAACATATTTGCAATGACATTTAGAGATTATAGCTGCCTGTGCCATGCTTGATTAACTATGAGTTATAATGGTTTACCTTGCATGCCAACATGCTATTAGAACGATTATGATGTGGTATGATGGGATGGTATCCTACTTTGAATGAATTGAGTGACTCGGCTTGGCACAAATTCACGCCTGTAGTTGAAACAAATCAACATAGCCTTCACGATATTTATGTTCATGGTGGATTATATCCTACTCATGCTTGTACTCGGTGTGAATTAATTTTAATGCATGTTTATGACTGTTGTCGCTCTCTCAGTTGGTCGCTTCCCAGTCTTTTGTTAACCTTCACCTGTACTAAGCGGGAATACTGCTTGTGCATCCAAACTCCTTAAACCCCAAAGTTATTCCAATGAGTCCACCATACCTTCCTATATGCGGTATTTACCTGCTATTCCAAGTAAATTTGTATGTGCCAAACTCCAAACCTTCAAATAAAATTCTGTTTTGTATGCTCGAGTAGCTCATGTTTCAACTAGGGCTGCCTATATCTTCCATGCTAGGTGGGTTATTCTCAAGAGGAGTGGACTCCGCTCCTCATTCATGATAAAGGGGCGGTAATCGGGATGCCTAGTCCCATGATCCAAAAAGATCAAAGCAAATCAATATAATTAAACAAAACTCCCCCAGGGCTCTTGTTAGTTGGAGGCACTCGTTGTTTCAAGCAAGCCATGGATTGATGCTTGTTGGTGGTGGGGGAGTATAAACTTTTACCATTCTGCGTGAGAACTTCCTATAATGCATGTAGTATGGAAGATACATCCATCTCATAGTTGTTGCGTTGACAGTGAAAGTATGCCACACAAAATATTATTCAATCTCTATTTCAAAATCGAGCTCTGGCACCTCTACAAATCCCTGCTTCCCTATGCGAAGGGCCTATCTATTTACTTTTATGTTGAGTCATCACCTTCTTATTAGAAAGCACCCGCTGGAGAGCACACTGTCATTTGCATTCATTATTATTGGTTTATATTGGGTATGACTTGACTGAATCTCTTTTACCATGAATTACAATGTTTAGTCAGTCCTTGATCTTTAAGGGTGCTCTGCATTTATGTTTTGCGGTCTTAGAAAGGGCTAGCGAGATACCATTTTTTTATATCATGTTATGATTGTTTTGAGAAAGTGTTGTCATCTGAGTTTTATTATTATCGCTCGCTAGCTAATTATGCCATTGATATGAGTAATTGTGAGACCAAGATATTATTGTGAGTATGGTTAGTTCATAATACTTGTTGAAACTTGAATGCTGGCTTTACATGTTTACAACAACAAGAGCAAAAAGAGTTTGTAAAAGTTTTTCTTTATCACTTTCAGTTTATCAAATGAATTGCTTGAGGACAAGCAAAGGTTTAAGCTTGGGGGAGTTGATACGTCTCCAACGCATCTACTTTTCCAAACACTTTTGCCCTTGTTTTGGACTCGAACTTGCATGATTTCAATAAAACTAACCTTGACTGACGCTGTTTTCAGCAGAATTACCATGATGTTGGTTCATGTGTAGAAAACAGAAGTTCTCGGAATGACTTGAAAATCCTTGGAGACAAGTTTCAGAAAATATAAAAAGATTGGCAAAAGATGAAGACCAGGGGGCCCACACCCTATACATGAGGGTGGGGGGCGCGCCCACCCCCTCTAGGCGCGCCCCCTGTCTTGTGGGCCCCCTGCAGCTCCGCCGACCTCAACTCCAACTCCCTATATTCCGTCTCGCGGAGAAAAAAAATTAGAGAGGAAGTTTCATCACGTTTTACGACACGGAGCCGCCGCCAAGCCCTAATCTCTCTCGGGAGGGCTGGTCTGGAGTCTGTTCGGGGCTCCGGAGAGGGGGATTCATCGCCATCGTCATTATCAACCATCCTTCATCACCAATTTCATGATGCTCACCGCCGTGCGTGACTAATTCCATCGTAGGCTTGCTGGACGATGATGGGTTGGATGAGATTTATCATATAATCAAGTTAGTTTTGTTAGGGTTTGCTCCCTAGTATCCACTATGTTCTGAGATTGATGTTGCTATGACTTTGCTATGCTTAATGCTTGTCACTAGGGCCCGAGTGCCATGATTTCAGATCTGAACCTATTATGTTTTCATGAATATATGTGTGTTCTTGATCCTATCTTGCAAGTCTATAGTCACCTATTATGTGTTATAATCCGACAACCCTGAAGTGACAATAATCGGGATACTTCTCGGTGATGACCATAGTTTGAGGAGTTCATGTATTCACTATGTGTTAGTGCTTTGGTCCGGTACTCTATTAAAAGGAGGCCTTAATATCCCTTAGTTTCCGCTAGGACCCCGCTGCCACGGGAGGGTAGGGCAAAAGATGTCATGCAAGTTCTTTTCCATAAGCACGTATGACTATATTCGGAATACATGCCTACATTACATTGATGAATTGGAGCTAGTTCTGTGTCACCCTATGTTATAGCTATTACATGAGGAATCACATCCGACATAATTATCCATCACTGATCTATTGCCTATGAGCTTTTCATATACTGTGCTTCGCTTATTTACTTTTCTGTTGCTACTGTTACAATCACTACAAAACCCAAAAAATATTACTTTTGCTATCGTTACCATTACTATCATACTACTTTGCTACTAAATACTTTGCTGCAGTTACTAAGTATCCAGGTGTGGTTGAATTGACAACTCAACTGTTAATACTCAAGAATATTCTTTGGCTCCCCTTGTGTCGAATCAATAAATTTGGGTTGAATACTCTACCCTCGAAAGTTGTCGCGATCCCCTACACTTGTGGGTTATCAAGACTAATTTTTGGCGCCATTGCCGGGGAGCATAGCTCTATTCTCCGAGTCACTTGGGATTTATATCTTCTGATCACTATGAAGAAATTGAAAGATCAAAGAACAAAAATTTATCCCTCAACTACGAGGGGAGGTAAGGAACCGCCGTCTAGCTCTGCACTAGATTCTCCTTCTGTTATGAATAAGTTTGCGACGCCTAAACCTGCTACTGCTATGAATTCTGATATGTCACATGTTATTGATGATGCCACTTCTGCTTTGCATGATACTTATGATGAAACTACTTCTATGCTTGATACTACCGTGCCATTAGGTGAACTTCTATGCTTATACCTGTTGCACCATTGGAGTTTCAATTGCATCCTTCAAATTTGAAATTAGTTCGTATGATTAAATACAGTGATGCAAGAGCAAAGTAGTATGAACCATAGCTATGAAACTTGACTTAAAAACAATTCTTCTTCTGCTTTAAGCGTTGACTTGGGGTTCGGAGTGGTGGTCCTCGTGCTTTGGGCACTGCAGTTGCCTTACTAACTGCTCGTGTTTGGGTGCACTATGGTGGAGAAGATGCTGTGTCAACGGGAACTGGGTTACTATCTGTTGGGGTTGGGGTTAGAAGGGGTGTAGCTGGTTCTCTGTCCAACTGGGTAGGGGTACAATCTGCATGAGTTTGGGTTATGTGTGGTGGGGCTAGTTCTTGGGAAAGTACAACCGTGGTTCTATCTGCATCGACAGGTAGCACGATCTTTTCTGAAGGTCGTGTTTTTACTCCCACAGATACTGCCATCACTCCCTCCAATTTAAATGGCTGGTAAACAATAAAAGTAATTGAATGTACATACATTGTAAGATAGACAAGTGCAATGGATAGTAGGGAAGAAAACAGGGCATGAAATAATTCACATTTATGTTATCTAACCAAACAGAATAGCAGGACATAATTTCACATATATGATGGCTAATTAAACATGATAGCATGACACAATTTCACATGTATGATGGCTAACTAAACATGATAGAATGACATACTTCAAAATATGATGACCATGTAAACATGATGACATGATATAACTATACGATGTGTCTATTAAAGTGGTTGGCATGCCATAAATCACAAACATGCCGTCAATGGAAACATGATGGCATGATATAATTCATGGATAGAATGACATAATTTAAAATATGATGACTATGTAAACAGGATGAGATGATATAACTATATTATGTCTTTAGAAAATGGGTTGGCATGCTATAATTCAGATACATGCTGTCTATGTAAACATCATGGCATGACATAATTCAAATATATGATTTATATACTAAGGAAGTGAGCAGAGGGCAATCGCATATATGATGTGTCAACTAAGGAGATGGCATTCAATATTGTGTATATGATGTAAAAACTAAGCATTGCAATACAACATATGCATGATATGAGTAATATAACTCTGCCAAGTTTGAGCATACACCTCAGGGGGATAATAGGACTGGTCATCTGCCTCTGAATCCTCCTCTGGAGAGCTATCTGTAATGAGCAAGATATCTGCTTCAGCAGGTAGCATTGTCTGCTCTGAAGACCTTGTTTTCACTCCAGATTTCTCCATCACCAATTCAAATGGCTAATGCACAGGAAGAGCAGTTGAATATACAAACATTGTCGACAAAAGCAATGAGAAACACACAAAAAAAGGACGGCATGATATAATTGACATATATGACGCTTGCCTAAACAGCATGGCATTGCATAATTCACATATATAATGCCTTGCAACAAGATAACATTGCATAATTCACATATATAATGTCTTGCAACAAGATGGCATTGCATAATTCACATATATGGTAATTAGACACTAACAGGTGGCATTCACACAAAGCATGTCTAAACTAAGAAAATGACATAGCAATGCAAGATACCATACACACGATATGAGCAACATAACCCTGCCAAGTTAGAGCATGCACCTCGGGGGGGGGGGGATATGACTGGTCATCTATCTCTGAATCCTCCTCCGAGGAGCTATAGGTAACCAGCAAGACATGCGCTTCGTCAGATAGCATTTTCTGCTCTGAAGACCTTGTTTCCACTCCAGATTTTTCCATGACCGTGCCGAATGGCTGATGCATAGGAAGAGTAATTGAATGTACTAAAATTGTTGAAAAATTTAACACGTAATAAAAAAATGATGGCAGGATATAATTCACATATAAGATGACTGGCTAACCAGGGTGGCATTGCAAAATTGACATATATGATGCCTGGCTAAACAAGATGGCATTGCATGGTTCACATATACGATAAAGAAACTAATAGATGGCATTGAGACAAAGCATGTCTAAACTAAGCAGATGACATCTTTAATGTATACAGTAAGCAATGCAAGGCACCATATGCATGATATTACCAACATCAGCATGCCAAGTTAGAGCGAAGACCCCATGGGGTAAATAGGAGTGGTCTTCTCCTTCGGAATCCCCCTCAGAATAGTTATCTTCCTCTTGATTACGATCCGAAATGGGTGGAGGGGGGCTGGCTTTGCACCCACCATGGAGCGACGTCTGCATGGAATTTTATTGCCACACAAGGCTCGTCTCTTTTGCTCTACATGATCAGTTCCATTATGTACAATAACTGGCATGCATAGGAATAAAACATAGTGAGATTATGTAAGGAGTGCATGCACAAATCCAGAGTGATGGTAGCAAACTATGGATAGACCCAAAACCAATGATAGCAGGCAGATAATAGCTTTAGTTAAAAAATACAGATAATGGCTCCTTTAATGTTTGTTTGCACCCAACATGAAACTCGCAGTAGACACCCGAGATTAACCAGATAGTAGACAGATAGTACTGATTGCTTCCCCAATATGTACCCCACAACCATTTAAAAACTCAAGTTTCAGCATTAGTTTGGACCTGACTCGGAGTTAATAGGTGAGCTCGATGATAATGTAGCATGTCATCATATTAAGCGATGCATAATGTAAGCAGACACGGAAGAGTGCGACCTCTCTTGCGAACCCGTGTAGTCCTCAAGGTCATCTGCTGAGTTGATAATGGTAATGCAGTTGTCATGGCTGCCGGCAGTGGGGAAGAAGATCTGAGGCGGCGAAAGACAGTCTGGAGAGCGGATCCCTGCTGTGGTGAACCCTTCCGACATTGGAGCAGCTGAGCTGGGATGGAACACAGCGCCGCAGGAGCAGGACAAACCACACAAGGTTTTCTTTGACACATATCTATAACAGAAGTAATTGAGTAAGGGCTTGTTTGAATTTGAGGATTCTAACAACACAGGGATAGGAAATAGACAGGAATAGGATAGGAATGCACATGCAAAACAGAGAATTTAAAAACACAACATTTCTTCCAATCTAGGTGTTTGATTCACAAGAATTGGAAGATCACAGGATGCAAAAAAGCATGGTGAGATTAAGTCAAACCACAAGAAAATGTATGGTTATAATGCTATTATGCTACTATCTCTTAGTCTTGTTCTTGATGAATAGGAATATGAAAAGGAGGACAAGTGGAAATTAGAAATTCCTACGGTTTTTCTTTCAAGGAGACAGTAAAGGAACAAATCCTACAGTTTTCCTTTGCTCCATTCCTTTGCACCAAATTCATGAAAAGTAGTACCATAGGAAACTTTCCAATTCCTATGTTTTTCATTCACTTTTCCTTTCAAGCACTGGCGATTCTAGTAGGCAAGCTTGAGCAAGGAAAATCCTACACTAAATTTTTTTTGTGCTACTTCTATTACTTTGGACCCAGACCACTGCCATACTAGCTCAAGTCCCAGGCCCATCGACAAATGCACAGCTCAAACACGCAGAGATAAATAATGATGGCGTTGAAGAGAGTCCATCAATGATAGCTAAGTTGCCCGGTACCTCACTTCTTGTCATATAGTAGGATAAAATAATCGTATTTCATGTTACTAAGTGTGCTCAGTGGACAATATATATAACATGTAGAGTAAAAAAGAAATGCAACAAGTGTACAACCTCTTTGGCGAAGCCATGTCGATATCAACATGATTGGGTTGGCCGGTGAGGATGCTCCGGCTGACTTGGCTGTCGGAGGAGGGGAAGAAGATCTTAGGCGTCTGGAGATGGAGCCCGAGGTACTGCTCCACTGTGATGGAGGGTTTCGTCATTGGAGCAGCTCCGGTGAGTTGTATGACATCGAGGCTGAAGCAGGACAAGAGATACAACGTTAACCTGAGTGGAATTCTAATAGCATCTCAAATACATGACGTAAAATACATAACCACAAAGTGCTAGTTGTAAAATACATCAGCCGCTCATCTCTGAACTTAACTGTCGAAACTGAATTTAACCGCCGAAACTGAATTTAACCGTCGAAACTGAACTTAAAAGTCGAAACTGAATTTTGCTGTCGAAACTGAATTTTACATTCGAAACTGAACGCACTAGCAAGGTGAGGCTACACGTCAGTCGACTGACTTTTTTGTCTCTGGTCAGTCGATTTTGCAGCCGTTGGATACGAAATCAAGGGCCTGCAGTTCATCTTCAACCTCCACCCCCTGAGCCGCCAGCCACCACCGGCCAAATAGCAGCCTCCCGCCGCCTGCGGCCGGTGGTGCGCCGCCCCGCCCGCCCCGAAAACACTCCCCACCGCCGGTCCGCGGCCGCCCCAGCCATCCCTCTAGGCCCTCTGTGCCGAGCTTTTTCTCCGGCGATCCCCACGCCACCGCCCCACCACCGCCGGTGACCACCTCCCCCACCCTGAACCCTAAGATAGATAGTGGGGTACCTCTCCAGTGACCCCCCTCCCCGCTACGGCTAGTTCTTCCTTCACCCCGGCAAGCACCCCACCCCCTGAAAACCGATTGACCCAAAAGTTGTTTCAGTCGACTGAAGTGTACCTAAATCGGAGCAGCATCGCAAGCAAGAGCAAGAGCGAGAGCAGCAGTGCAAGCAAGAGCAATAGCAAGAGCAGACCAGGCAGGGGACCGAGAGCAAGAGCAGAGCAGCAACGCGAGCGAGAGCTAAAGCAGCATCAGCTCCTACTGATGTGGACGTCACCGCTGAGGGAGCAATACCGTGGAGGAAGTGCCGGCGACGCCGCCGTAGATGGAGCCGTGCCGTGTCGGCTTGGGACCGAGCGCCGGCAGCACGGTGAGATTGAATCAAGAAGAAAATGCGGCGATTAGTGTACAACCTCTTTGGTGGCACCGATTAGGCTGCAGCTTCATCCGAGGAAACGGTGATGATGATGCTCTTCTGGTGGTGCAGGTGAAGACGGTGGTGTGGGAATGGAGGTGGCATGAAAGATGAGGGGAACATCGGGGCAGCTCCTTGGAGGTGGAGGATGGGGTGGCTGAACCGGCGGGACAACGAGATCGACGACGGATCCTAATCCGGTACGTGGATGAGGGACGACGAGGTGTTGCTGTGGACGATGTCGTCGGGGAAGAGGCTCCGACTGGGTGGCGAATGGAGGAGGGTGTGGGGCTTCGTCGCGGGTTTTCGCGGCCTCAGTGTATGAATGGGTGGGTGGATGGGATGGGAGTGGGGAACCATGGCTTAGGGACGCGCTTGTCCGAAATGTGGGGTAAGTTAAGAAAGTACCCCCACCGATTTGAGGCGGTTCTTTCGGTTCAGGGGTACCACGGGCATTTCGCGTGTCGGGATTTCACAGGAGGTGGGAGTTTTTGCGCGCGTTGTAATTTCAGAATTGCAAGGCGCGGGTTGAGATGGAGGGAGTTGTCAGAGCACAATGAGACAAAGATATATCTTAAATATTTCGGGCTAACAAGGCGCGGGTTGAAGAGGCGGGAGTTTCGCAGCACGATAGACAGAGACGGTGGCTTGAAATTTCGGCATAACAAGATGCGGCTTGAAATTTCGGGAGAACAAGCTTAACGTGTACAAAAAAAAGACAATTTGCACCTCAACACGCGCAAAACACACACAAACACCATTTAGACTAGAGTAAGGTACACGTGCATTGCACGCATGAGATTTGGCAACCAAATTATGAATCAATACCACATTATAGCATGTAAGCTTTGAGTCATATATGCATGATGTAGATGTTCGTTTAATTCCTATAGTTCATTTCATTCAAAATCATCTAGTGTTTATAAGAAAGCTAATCTATTTTAAGATTCATGGAATTGTGCGTTGTAAGACAAAGTAAAAACAAATAATGGCAAATCATGTAGAAAAACATTTGGGCAATTCTGATATGGAAGATTCTAGGACAAAGAAGAAGTGCTTGTGTTTTGATGTTTGTGCATTATGCTTAAGTTCAACCATGGAGTCTTCTAGATTATACATGTGGCGAAATCTGGTGGAATCTAGATGATATCCAACGGCCAGTAGTGCTCAAATTTGCCATCTTTGGACCATCGGATTCGCCTCATCCAACGACCATCTTTCAAAGTTAAAGTTACCCGCACACAATATAAAAAAATAAAAAATATAATATATATATATAGGGGTATAGATATAGATATGCAATGCGAAAGCCACCCATCATCTCCAATTAGAATAGTGTGTCCATGCACGGATGCAACATGGCCAAACGATGTCTGCCATCGGTATCTCAAATTCAAATCAGTCTGACCTTGTTCAATGTGTATACATTACAACATGCTCGTTTCCAAACCACACCACGCAGATCTCAGTTATATTCATGCATGCATGGGTTTCAAACATCAGGATCTCTTATTCAAATATTTGAATTCAACTTTACATTGATTATGACCTCACCTAGTCTTTTACACCCACACAGCCGTCTTCTCTTTATAATTGTACAACTAAATTTCTCTCGTGCATGCTTTCACACACACTACCAGTCGGCATTATCCATTGCACACATGCAATCTTTTTCTTCAGGCCAGTCTCCCATGAAGGCACACACCCACACACATCCCCCTCTCCATCATATCGGGCATTCTTTATCTCTCACGCGTGCATCCGCAACGATCGATGTTCCTCTATGTATGTGTGTATATAGCTAGGTCTTTCATATTTTCCACACAAACCGATCAATCAATATATCCAGTTAGGTCTCACCCTCTTTCCCACGTCCACATCGATCAATCTATACCTCTCTATATAGGATTAACATATATAGCTAATACACCTACATTAATTATATATCCAACATCCCCCTCTCATCATCCATGCCTTCCGCTTCATCTCTCAGACGCGTGCACAATGGCGAAGACAGGGGGCAGTAAGGGCCCTGCCCCCCCTAACATCACTATATATCGAGGCTAATATGAATGTGATCATTAGACAATTGCTGCTAAAAAAGGTTTAGTTTCATGAATTGACCCTCCTCGTAAAGGATTAGATATGCTAGGCCCCCCTAGCTCATTTATTTTTCATGGCTCCGCCACTGCATGCAACAGCGCACGTTCTCGCCCCCTCTCTCTAAATATCGATCTCGCACTTGTGCACTCCTTCATAGTCTCCCTCCACTCGGCCCCTCACACCATCTTCTAACCCCCCACCGGATTTTTCCACATGTACAATCTAGCAGACTCCATGGTTGAACTTAAGCATAATGCACAAACCTCAAAACAATAGTGGTTCTCTTTTGTTCTAGAATCTTCCGTATCATAACTTCCCAAACTTTTTTTCTAGTTGAATTGCCATTATTTGTTTTTACTTTATGCTTTACAACGCACAACTCCATGAATCATAAAATAGATTAAGGGCTTCTTTGATTCAAAGGATTCTCAAAGGAATTTTGGAGGATTCTAATCCTTAGGAATTTTCCTATCTTGGTTGTTTGATTCGTAGGATTGTAAACCATAGGATTTTTTCCATATGATTCATTTGCACTAGATTTCATAGGAAACATCCCATCCACTCAAAACTCTTTGAAAGAATTCTGCGTTTTTCTATGCACAATCAAACACTCGTACAATCCTGTAGGATTCAAGGCGACATTCCACTATAATCCCATGTTTTTCCTATTCCCGCCTTTTGGAAATCCTACGAATCCAAAAGGACCTAGCTTTTTTTTTAATAAAAACTAATTGATTTTGAATGAGATGGAGTATAAGAATTAAATGAAGGTCTACATCAGGCATATATGACTCAGAGCTTACATGCTATAGTGTGGTATTTATTCATAATTTGGTTGCAAAATCTGATGCGTGCAATGCACATGTACCTTACTAGTACTTAGAGTATGTGCAAAACACGTAAATTAGAATTCCAATGGCACACTGCATAGTGACTCTCTTATAGTTCATGAAGCCATGTGGCACATGTGGAGGCGTCGCCGCGACCTCCTTGTGTCGATTGATCACAGTGGCGTGCCGTTGGTTCTAGAAGAATGTACTCGTCCTCCATGAGCCATACTGTCGGTACATGCACGAAGCGAAGATGTGCACGCACGCCACGCACGCACTCATTCCCTCGCATGCACACGCGGGTACACAGGCGGACGCAATTTTGTACCAAGATGCACCCCATGTGATAATTTGACATGTGTAAAGTTGTTCACTTCATTGATGGTCAATTAATACAGCGCATGCAAATTGAGTGGACGTGAGGGCGGAAGAAATGCATTACTACTCCACTGCACGCATGCGAGTAGTTAAATCATAGGTTGCTAGTAGTACTTCCATTGGTCTCCTTCGTATTTTGTGCCAATTTTTAACAGTAACATAATATTTACGCATTTGAGCAGTGTAGTCTACTTGAAATTTATGTTCCACTAAACTCATCGGGAGCCGTTTCGGGCCTTGAAACCAAAACCATCAATTAATCTTTACCTTGTTCCCATCCCATTCGAAAGCCTGCTCACACCTACTAGTACGTACTGAACCTGAACGTGTTCCCACTATGCAGGTATTAGTACTAGTGCTAGTACTTAGGTTATAAAAAAGGGGAACTACCTAAACGAAAATTACTCTACCTTTCTTCCTCATAAGTGCTTCTTCTTTGTCCATCCTTGCCATGGCCGGTGAGCAGAGCTCTAGGTCGAGAACTACTCATAACAAGGCAGCGGCAACCAAGGCTGTGGAAAAAAGGAGGGCTCGCCACCACGCAGAGACCTCGAAAGATCTCTCACGGGTAGGTGATGGCTCCCAGGAGCGCCCTAGCCGCCACTACTAGAGAAAAGCATACTATTGGCGCTGGTTTTTTACATACCAGTAGCGCGGGCGCCCGCGCTACTACTAGGGAGCCACAACTATTATTTAACAGTAGCGCGTTTCTAAACAAGCGCTATAGCTAAAATACTTATTAGTAGCGCCGCTTCCTCCACCAACGCTACTACTATCATCACGTAGTAGTAGCGCCCTATTTTCTCCCCACGCTACAACTAGGTAAATAGAAATAAAAAATAAAAAAGCAGTCAGGTGCAATATTCATGGAAATCAAGACAAGTCTAGTGCAAATAAACTAAGTTCACAGAACCATCTCACAAACATTAACGACAGTACCACATTTAATATAACCACACAATCTCACAAACTCATATATAGTAGTCAACAATGCATGGATAGACCATAGTTGATAAGTCTACTAGGTAGTCATACTAGCATATATATGGTTCAACAGCCACACGCATGCATATGTAGTTCTATGATGTCGATGACGACCATCATCCTCAAGCCTGGGCGGTGGGTGTTCCAGATAGTAATTAGGATTGCCTGTCCAACATGAAGATTCTTGCCGACGAGGAAGCTCTTCCACCCAACCGAGTTGAAGTGTGTGTGACCGTCCATGTCCACGTTGTACGCACAAGTGGTGACGGAGCCCCTTGCAGTAAGGTGTATTCCAGAAGAGCCTTCTTCATTAGGCTTGATACCACAACTCTCATATAGGCTCTTTGGCAGTTTCTGAATAAGAAAAACATATCAATTAATAAGTAGCCTCACACATTCTACACGAAGCATATATATCATTGGACTCTACACTAAGTATATATATCATCGGACTCTTCACCAAGTATAACAATAAAGCATATAAGATTCACTAAGCATATAAGATTCACTAAGCATATATATCATCGGACTCTACACTAAGTATAACAATAAAGCATATAAGATCCACTAAACATATAAGATTCACTAAGCATATAAGATTCACTAAGCATATATATCATCAGACTCTACACTAAGTATAACAATAAAGCATATAAGATTCACTAAGCATATATATCATTGGACTCTACACTAAGTATAACAATAAAGCATATCATCAAATTACTCTAAAAACTATAGTAAATGCAACATACCATGATATGTAGATCAACCATGGTACTTGTCAGGCGGGTCACGAATGGCACCCCGACGAAGTCAGCACGCGGCCGAATGATGTCCCATAGGTTGCACACCTCCTCCTCGCTCAACTTCATTCTCTGAGCTATGATGGCATCACTGAGTGGGTCATCATCATCCTCATCATCCTCATAATCTTCTGCTTTGTTGACATAAATCACGGCCAGCTTGGGTCTTTCAGCTCTGAAGGAGAAGCTGATCAACTCACCATCGGTGATATGCATGTGGTCGATGAAACGGACCCATCCATCTCCTCCCACCCGTGTCATCTTTCATCCTTTCTCGATCTCCGTAGTGTAGGGGGCCCCAGGAGCCTCAAAGGTCACAGAGTCTCCGGTCAGATTGTTGAATTCTGACCTCACATTGCATGGGATGATCTGTGTACAAAAAGCAAAATGATATATACATGATGCATTAATGCCAATAACACTAAAAACAAAATAGTAGTTACTAGTTTCATATAATTTATTACCGCCGCATGAAGAAAACTAGACTCGAAGTAGATGCCAAACAGCGTGCCAGTTGCAAGGCTGCTGGCACACCTTGACTTGCACCGTTGACATGGTGGTGGTGGTGGTGGCGCCATTTCCCTAAAGCAATATGATTAAAGGATTAACGATCCAAAAATTAAACATAAAGTTTTCATAGAGTTCACATGGCAAGAAAAATAACAACTAAAAAGTAAACATAAAGTTCAGTCCAGGGGAACACTTTATCTATTCCCACATCCAAAAGTTGAACCAGCTTAGAATCTTCCATAACACAATAAGTAAACATCCATTCTACCTTTGGCATCAGATGCACAATAATTAAAACTATAAAAGGCAAACACCCTCCTTTTCGATCAGATACAACTCTCTGTCTATCTGTGTTTTCTTTTTCTGAAATTTACCAAAAATGGGTTCACTAACAGCATCATAACAACTTGGAAATTTGAGCATTACCACATACAGATACCACATAACAGTGAGGGCTTCTTGGTCATATCTTTATATACATCAACAAAGAAGCTAGTGGCAGCAGCCAAGAATTGAAACCCTCAACCGTTGCTGTCATATCAGAGCTAAAAAAATGCTCACGATTCTACGGTCGAGCACTATGGTTGTTCCAGCGAAGGAATGACAAGTAGTTACAAGTACTACATCAATGATCCTAAATGCCGGAAACAATAGTTACGTATCGTGACAACGTGATACGATGAGACGCTCTCGTCCTTGTCCGATCAGGTTAGCTAGCTTAGCTGCTAGCTCCCGCCAGCACACCATCTTCAGGACGAGCGCGCCAGCCCTGGAAGATGCGGTTTGCCCGCTCAATTGTGGACTGCGAAATCACGCCATAGCTAGACGACACTAGGGCTCTAGGAGCGTATCTGAAAGCTCCCATGGCACCATTTCAGAAGGGGAGCCGATCCTACGACCACCATCGACAAACTTGAGCGTGTGGAGGCGTTCATGCAACCACATGTGATGGATAATCATTCCCATTGCAGAAGCCTATCATCTACACGACACGACACATGGTAACCGACGCCACCCGTGGCTCGTCTCCGGAAAAGGCACGACATGGACGCCCCCTCTCTAAACCCTAGAACACTAGGCACCGCCGCTGCCACCACTGCTCCAGGGGCTGTAGGCAAGAATTGAAACCCAAGTTTCAATTATATGTGCTAAAAGCCTCTACTTCTCTAGCTACTTCTCTCTACTCTCTCCTAAGTTTCGGTGAGCAACAAAAAGCCTCTACTTCTCTCACCTAATGTTGGAAATATGCCCTAGAGGCAATAATAAAAGGATTATTATTATATTTCTTTGTTCATGATAGTTGTCTTTTATTCATGCTATAATTGTATTATCCGGAAATTGTAATACACGTGTGAATACTTAGACCACAACATGTCCCTAGTGAGCCTCTAGTTGACTAGCTCGTTGATCAACAGATAGTCATGGTTTCCTGACTATGGACATTGGATGTTGTTGATAACGGGATCACATCATTGGGAGAATGATGTGATGGACAAGACCCAATCCTAAGCATATCACAAAGATCGTGTAGTTCGTTTGCTAGAGCTTTTCCAATGTCAAGTATCTTTTCCTTAGACCATGAGATCGTGTAACTCCCGGATACCGTAGGAGTGCTTTGGGTGTACCAAACGTCACAACGTAACTGGGTGACTATAAAGGTGCACTACAGGTATCTCCGAAAGTGTCTGTTGGGTTGACACGGATCGAGACTAGGATTTGTCACTCCGTATAACGGAGAGGTATCGCTGGGCCCGCTCGGTAGTGCATCATCATAATGAGCTCAAAGTAACCAAGTGTCTGGTCACGGGATCATGCATTACGGTACGAGTAAAGTGACTTGACGGCAACGAGATTGAACGAGGTATTGGGATATCGACGATCGAATCTCGGGCAAGTAACATACCGTCTGACAAAGGGAATAGTATACGGGGTTGCTTGAATCCTCGACATTGTGGTTCATCCGATGAGAATATCGAGGAGTATGTGGGAGCCAACATGGGTATCCATATCCTGCTGTTGGTTATTGACCGGAGAGCCGTCTCGGTCATGTCTGCATGTCTCCCGAACCCGTAGGGTCTACACACTTAAGGTTCGGTGACGCTAGGGTTGTATGAATATGAGTATGCAGCAAACCGAATGTTGTTCGGAGTCCCGGATGAGATCCCGGATGTCACGAGGAGTTCCGGAATGGTCCGGAGGTAAAGAATTGTATATAGGAAGTGCTATTTCGGCCATCGGGAATGTTTCGGGGTCACCCGGTATTGTACCGGGACCACCGGAAGGGTCCCGAGGGTCCACCGGGTGGGGCCACCTATCCCGGAGGGCCCCATGGGCTGAAGTGGGAGGGGAACCAGCCCCTAGTGGGCTGGTGCGCCCCCCTTCC
>NC_041381.1:69859512-69870330 GCF_002162155.2 Triticum dicoccoides
CTAGGATTGAAAACCCTAGGGTAGGGGGCGCACCCCACTTGCCTTGGGGGGCACTCCACCCCCCTGGCTGCTGCCCCCCCTTGGAGATCTGATCTGCAGGGCCGGCGCCCCACCTGGGGGCCTATATGAAGGAGGGGGGAGGGAGGGCAGCCGCACCCAAGTCTTGGCACCTCCCTCCCCCTGCTACACCTCTTCCTCCTCCCGCAGTTGCTTGGCGAAGCCGTGCTGGAGTCCTGCTGCATCCACCACCATGCCGTTGTGCTGCTGGATCTTCATCAACCTCTCCTTCCCCCTTGCTGGATCAAGACGGAGGAGACGTCACGCTGACTGTACGTGTGTTGAACGCGGAGGTGCCGTCCGTTCGGCGCTAGGATCTCCGGTGATAGGATCACGACGAGAACGACTACCTCAACCCCGTTCTCTTGAACGCTTCCGCACGCGATCTACAAGGGTATGTAGATGCACCTCTCTCTCTCGTTGCTAGATGAACTCATAGATGGATCATGGTGAACGTAGGAATTTTTTTATGCAACGTTCCCCTACAGTGGCATCATGAGCTAGGTCTATGCGTAGTTCTCTATTGCACGAGTAGAACACAAATCTGTTGTGGGCATAGATCTTGTCAACTTGCTTGCCACTACTAGTCTTTTCTTGCTTCAGCAGTATTGTGGGATGAAGCGGAATGGACCGACCTTACACGTACGCTTACGTGAGACAGGTTCCACCGACTGACATGCACTAGTTGCATAAGGTGGCTAGCGGGTGTCTGTCTCTCCTACTTTAGTTGGAGCGGATTCGATGAAAAGGGTCCTTATGAAGGGTAAATAGAAGTTGACAAAATCACGTTGTGGTTATTCGTAGGTAAGAAAACGTTCTTGCTAGAACCCAATTGCAGCCACGTAAAAGATGCAACAACAATTAGAGGACGTCTAACTTGTTTTTGCAGCAATTGTCATGTGATGTGATATGGCCAGAAGTTGTGATGAATGATGAATGATATATTGTGATGTATGAGATCATGTTCTTGTAATAGGAATCACGACTTGCATGTCGATGAGTATGACAACCGGCAGGAGCCATAGGAGTTGTCTTAATTATTGTATGACCTGCGTGTCAATGATTAAACACCATGTAATTACTTTACTTTATTGCTAAACCATTAGCTATAGTAGTAGAAGTAATAGTTGGTGAGCAACTTCATGGAGGCACGATGATGGAGATCATGGTGTCATGCCGGTGACGAAGATGATCATGGAGCCCCGAAGATGGAGATCGAAGGAGCTATATGATATTGTCCATATCATGTCACTACTTTATATAATTGCATGTGATGTTTATTATGTTTTATGCATCTTGTTTATTTAGAACGGCGGTAGTAATAAGATGATCCCTTTTAGTAATTTCAAGAAAGTGTTCCCCCTAACTATGCACCGTTGCTAAAGTTCGTCGTTTCGAAGCACCACGTGATGATCGGGTGTGATAGATCCTTACGTTCACATACAACGGGTGTAAGACAGTTTTACACATGCATAAACACTTAGGGTTAACTTGACGAGCCTAGCATGTACAGCCATGGACTCGGAACACAGGAGACCGAAAGGTCGAACATGAGTCGTATGGAAGATACGATCAACATGGAGATGTTCACCGATGATGACTAGTCTGTCTCACGTGATGATCGGACACGGCCTAGTCGACTTGGATCATGTAACACTTAGATGACTAGAGGGATGTCAAATCTGAGTGGGAGTTCATTAAATAATTTGATTAGATGAACTTAATTATCATGAACTTAGTCTAAAATCTTTGCAAAATATGTCTTGTAGATCAAATGGCCAACGCTCATGTCAACATGAACTTCAACACATTCCTAGAGAAAACCAAGCTGAAAGATGATGGCAGCAACTATTCGGACTGGGTCCGGAACCTGAGAATCATCCTCATAGCAGCCAAGAAAGCATATGTCCTAGAAGGACCGCTAGGTGAAGCACCCATACCAGAGAACCAAGACGTTATGAATGCTTGGCAGTCACGTGCTGCTGATTACTCCCTCGTTCAGTGCGGCATGCTTTACAGCTTAGAACCGGGGCTCCAAAAGCGTTTTGAGCAACATGGAGCATATGAGATGTTCGAGGAGCTGAAAATGTTTTTTCAAGCTCATTCCCGGGTCGAGAGATATGAAGTCTCCGACAAGTTCTATAGTTGTAAGATGGAGGAAAACAGTTCTGTCAGTGAGCACATACTCAAAATGTCCGGGTTGCACAACCGCCTGTCCCAGCTGGAGATCAACCTCCCGGACGAGGCGGTCATTGACAGAATCCTTCAGTCGCTCCCACCGAGCTACAAGAGCTTTGTGATGAACTACAATATGCAGGGGATGGTGAAGACCATTCCTGAAGTATTTTCAATGCTGAAGTCAGCAGAGGTTTAAATCAAGAAAGAACATCAAGTTTTGATGGTCAATAAGACCACTAAGTTCAAGAAGGGCAAGGGTAAGAAGAACTTCAAGAAGGACGGCAAAGATGTTGCCGCGCCCGGTAAGCCAGTTGCCGGGAAGAAGTCAAAGAATGGACCCAAGCCTGAGACTGAGTGCTTTTATTGCAAAGGGAAGGGTCACTGGAAGCGGAACTACCCCAAATACTTAGCGGACAAGAAGGCCGACAACACTAAAGGTATATGTGATATACATGTAATTGATGTGTACCTTACCAGTACTCGTAGTAACTACTTTGTATTTGATACCGGTGCCGTTGCTCATATTTGTAACTCACAGCAGGAGCTGCGGAATAAGCGGAGACTAGCGAAGGACGAGGTGACGATGCGCGTCGGGAATGGTTCCAAGGTCGATGTGATCGCCATCGGCACGCTACCTCTACATTTACCTACGGGATTAGTTTTAAACCTCAATAATTTTTATTTAGTGCCAAGTTTGAGCATGAACATTGTATCTGGATCTCGTTTAATACGAGATGGCTACTCATTTAAATCCGAGAATAATGGTTGTTCTATTTATATGAGAGATATGTTTTATGGTCATGCCCCGATGGTCAATGGTTTATTCTTAATGAATCTCGAACGTAATGTTACACATATTCATAGTGTGAATACCAAAAGATGTAAAGTTGAGAACGATAGAACCACATACTTGTGGCACTGCCGCCTTGGTCACATTGGTGTCAAGCGCATGAAGAAGCTCCATGCTGATGGACTTTTAGAGTCTCTCGATTATGAATCATTTGACACATGTGAACGATGCCTCATGGGCAAAATGACCAAGACTCCGTTCTCCGGAACTATGGAGTGAGCAACCAACTTATTGGAAATCATACATACTGATGTGTGTGGTCCAATGAGCGTTGAGGCTCGTGGAGGATATCGTTATGTTCTCACTCTCACTGATGACTTAAGTAGATATGGGTAAGTCTACTTGATGAAAGACAAGTCTGAGACCTTTGAAAACTTCAAGGAATTTCAGAATGAAGTAGAGAATCAACGTGACCGAAAGATAAAATTCTTACAATTGGATCGTGGAGGAGAATATTTAAGTCACGAATTTGGTACGCACTTAAGAAAATGTGGAATCGTTTCACAACTCACGCCGCCTAGAACACCTCAGCGTAACGGTGTGTCCGAACATCGTAATCACACTCTATTGGATATGGTGTGATCTATGATGTCTCTTATCGATTTACCGCTATCATTTTGGGGATATGCTCTAGAGACAGCTACATTCACTTTAAATAGGGCACTGTCTAAATCCGTTGAGACGACACCGTATGAATTATGGTTTGGGAAGAAACCTAAGCTGTCGTTTCTAAAAGTTTGGGGATGCGATGCTTATGTCAAGAAACTTCAACCTGAAAAGCTCGAAGCTAAGTCGGAAAAATGCGTCTTCATAGGATACCCCAAGGAAACCATTGGGTATACCTTCTACCTTAGATCCGAAGGCAAGATCTTTGTTGCCAAGAACGGATCCTTTCTGGAAAAGGAGTTTCTCTCGAAAGGAGTAAGTGGGAGGAAAGTAGAACTCGATGAAGTACTACCTCTTGAACCAGAAAGTAGTGCAGCTCAGGAAAATGTTCCTGTGGTGCCTACACCGACTGGAGAGGAAATTAATGATGATGATCAAGGTACTTCGGATCAAGTTGCTACAGAACTTCGTAGGTCCACGAGGACACGTTCCACACCAGAGTGGTATGGCAACCCTGTCCTAGAAATCATGTTGTTAGACAACGGTGAACCTTCGAACTATGAAGAAGCGATGGCGGGCCCAGATTCCAACAAATGGCTAGAAGCCATGCAATCCGAGATTGAATCCATGTATGAAAACAAAGTATGGACTTTGACTGACTTGCCCGATGATTGGCGAGTGATAGAAAACAAATGGATCTTTAAGAAGAAGACGGACGCGGATGGTAATGTCACCATCTATAAAGCTCGACTTGTCGCTAAGGGTTATCGGCAAGTTCAAGGGGTTGACTATGATGAGACTTTCTCTCCCGTAGCGAAGCTTAAGTCCGTCCGAATCATGTTAGCAATTGCCGCATACTATGATTATGAGATATGGCAGATGGACGTCAAAACGGCATTCCTTAACGGCTATCTTAAGGAAGAGCTGTATATGATGCAGCTGGAAAGTTTTGTCGATCCTAAGAATGCTAAGAAAGTATGCAAGCTCCAGCGATCCATTTATGGGCTGGTGCAAGCATCTCGGAGTTGGAACATTCGCTTTGATGATATGATCAAAGCGTTTGGGTTTATGCAGACTTATGGAGAAGCCTGCGTTTACAAGAAAGTGAGTGGGAGCTTTGTAGCATTTCTCATATTATATGTAGATGACATAATTTTGATGGGAAATGATATATAATTCTTGGACAGCATTAAGACCTACTTGAATAAGTGTTTTTCAATGAAGGACCTTGGAGAAGCTGCTTACATATTAGGCATCAAGATCTATAGGGATAGATCGAGACGCCTCATAGGACTTTCACACAACACATACCTTGATAAGATTTTGAAGAAGTTCAAAATGGATTAGTCCAAGAAAGGGTTCTTGCCTGTATTACAGGGTGTGAGATTGAGCTCGGCTCAATGCCCGACCACGGCAAAAGATAAAGAAGAGATGAGTGTCATCCCCTATGCCTCAGCCATAGGATCTATTATGTATGCCATGCTGTGTACCAGACCTGATGTAAACCTTGCCGTAACTTTGGTAGGAAGGTACCAAAGTAATCCCGGCAAGGAGCACTGGACAGCGGTCAAGACTATCCTAAAGTACCTGAAAAGGACAAAGGACATGTTTCTCGTTTATGGAGGTGACGAAGAGCTCATCGTAAAGGGTTACACCGACGCTAGCTTCGACACAGATCTGGATGACTCTAAGTCACAAACCGGATACGTGTATATGTTGAATCGTGGAGCAGTGAGCTGGTGCAGTTGCAAGCAGAGCATCGTGGCGGGATCTACATGTGAAGCAGAGTACATGGCAGCCTCGGAGGCAGCGCATGAAGCAATATGGATGAAGGAGTTCATCACCGACCTAGGAGTCATACCCAATGCGTTGGGGCCAATCACTCTCTTCTATGACAACATTGGAGCTATTTCCCTTGCCAAGGAGCTCAGGTTTCACAAGAAGACCAGGCACATCAAGCGTCGTTTCAACTCCATCCGTGAAAATGTTCAAGATGGAGACATAGATATTTGCAAAGTACATACAGATCTGAATGTCGCAGATCCGTTGACTAAACCTCTTCCGCGAGCAAAACATGATCAACACCAAAACTCTATGGGTGTTCGATTCATCACAATGTAACTAGATTATTGACTCTCGTGCAAGTGGCAGACTGTTGGAAATATGCCCTAGAGGCAATTATAAAAGGATTATTATTATATTTCTTTGTTCATGATAGTTGTCTTTTATTCATGCTATAATTGTACTATCCGGAAATCGTAATACACGTGTGAATACTTAGACCACAACATGTCTCTAGTGAGCCTCTAGTTGACTAGCTCGTTGATCAACAGATAGTCATGGTTTCCTGACTATGGACATTGGATGTCGTTGATAACGGGATCACATCATGGGAGAATGATGTGATGGACAAGACCCAATCCTAAGCATAGCACAAAGATCGTGTAGTTCGTTTGCTAGAGCTTTTCCAATGTCAAGTATCTTTTCCTTAGACCATGAGATCGTGTAACTCCCGGATACCGTAGGAGTGCTTTGGGTGTACCAAACGTCACAACGTAACTGGGTGACTATAAAGGTGCACTACAGGTATCTCCGAAAGTGTCTATTGGGTTGACATGGATCGAGACTAGGATTTGTCACTCCGTATAACAGAGAGGTATCACTGGGCCCACTCGGTAGTGCATCATCATAATGAGCTCAAAGTAACCAAGTGTCTGGTCACGGGATCATGCATTACGGTACGAGTAAAGTGACTTGCCGGCAACGAGATTGAATGAGGTATTGGGATACCGACGATCAAATCTCGGGCAAGTAACATACCGTCTGACAAAGGGAATAGTATACAGGGTTGCTTGAATCCTCGACATCGTGGTTCATCCGATGAGATCATCGAGGAGTATGTGGGAGCCAACATGGGTATCCAGATCCCGCTGTTGGTTATTGACCGGAGAGCCGTCTCGGTCATGTTTGCATGTCTCCCGAACTCGTAGGGTCTACACACTTAAGGTTCAGTGACGCTAGGGTTGTATGAATATGAGTATGCAGCAAACCGAATGTTGTTTGGAGTCCTAGATGAGATCTCGGACGTCACGAGGAGTTCCGGAATGGTCCGGAGGTAAAGAATTATATATAGGAAGTGCTATTTCGGCCATCTGGAAAGTTTCGGGGTCACCCGGTATTGTACCGGGACTACCGGAAGGGTCCAGGGGGTCCACCGGGTGGGGCCACCTATCCCGGAGGGCCCCGTGGGCTGAAGTGGGTGGGGAACCAGCCCCTAGCGGTCTGGTGCGCCCCCCTTGGGCCCCCCTACGCCTAGGGTTGAAAACCCTAGGGTGGGGGGCGCACCCCACTTGCCTTGGGGGGCACTCCACCCCCCCTGGCCGCCGCCCCCCCCTTGGAGATCTGATCTCCAGGGCCGAAGCCCCCCCTGGGGGCCTATATAAAGGAGGGGGGAGGGAGGGCAGCCGCACCCAAGTCTTGGTGCCTCCCTCCCCCTGCTACACCTCTTCCTCCTCCCGCAGTTGCTTGGCGAGGCCCTGCCGGAGTCCTGCTGCATCCACCACCACGCCGTCGTGCTGATGCGTCTTCATCAACCTCTCCTTCCCCCTTGCTGGATCAAGACGGAGGAGACGTCACGCTGACTGTATGTGTGTTGAACGCGTAGGTGCCGTCCGTTCAGCACTAGGATCTCCGGTGATAGGATCACGACGAGAACGACTACCTCAACCCTGTTCTCTTGAACGCTTCCCCCCGCGATCTACAAGGGTATGTAGATGCATCTCTCTCTCTCATTGCAAGATGAACTCATATATGGATCTTGGTGAACGTAGGAATTTTTTTATTTTATGCAACGTTCCCCTACACCTAACCCCTCTCTCTACTCTCTCCCCAATCATGCGAGGAAACAAGCCTGGAACACATCGCATCGAAGCGCGGAGCCATCGTGCAATCCCTAAATCCCGAAACATGGCGAGCCGCCGTGGCAAATCGATTGGAGCCTAGCTAGTGTAGCGCGCGCAGGAAGGAGGAGATCGAGGGGGACTTACGGGACTGGCGCATCGGAGGAGGCGAGAGGCGACCGCGCGTGGTGGGGGCGCACGGCACCGTCGATGGGGGTGAGGCGGCCGGGGACGAACCCTAACCGCGGAGGCATCGTCGAGCGGAGGGGATCGATTGTGAGAGTGAGGGGGTGCGGGGGCGCTCGGGCCGGTTTTCTTTTGCTCTAGTAGTAGCGCTGGTTAGAGGCTAGCGCTACTGCTAAGCCCATCAGCTGTAGCGCCCGTTCAAAACAGACGCTACAGCTAAGTGGGCTACTGTTTTTGCCCTGCGGCCCATGTAACAGTAGCGCGGCCCAAGCAAACAAACGCTGCTGTTATATATTAGTAGTAGCGTGTTTTCTGCCCAGCGCTACTGGTAAATACTAGTAGCATGGGGTCATAAACAAGTGCTACAGGTAAACTTCTATGTGACGCCCCCGATTCAATCGTACACTAATCATGCACGCAAATGTGTACGATCAAGATCAGGGACTCACGGGAAGATATCACAACACAACTCTAAAAGTAAAATAAGTCATACAAGCATCATATTACAAGCCAGGGGCCTCGAGGGCTCGAATACAAGTGCTCGAACATAAATGAGTCAACGGAAGCAACAATATCTGAGTACAGACATAAGTTAAATAAGTTTGCCTTAAGAAAGCTAGCACAAAAGTAGCAACGATCGAAAAGGCGAGGCCTCCTGCCTGAGACCTCCTAACTACTCCTCGAAGCCGAACTCCATGTAGAACCATCCTCGGGATCCTCTCGCTCCCGAACTCCATCGTATGATCGCAATAACCAGGAAAGGGGGAAAAGAAGTAGCAAAGCAACTGTGAGTACTCATCCAAAGTACTCGCAATCAAGGATCTACACTACATATGCATGTGTATATGTGTAAAAGGAAATATCAGTGGACTGAACTACAGAATGCCAGAATAAGAGGGGGATAGCTAGTCCTATCGAAGACTACGCTTCTGGCAGCCTTCGTCTTGCAGCATGTAGAAGAGAGTAGATTGAAGTCCTCCAAGTAGCATCGCATAGCATAATCCTACACGACAATCCTCCCCTCGTCGCCCTGTGGGAAAGCAATCACCAGGTTATCTCTGGAACTTGTCTGGGTGTGTTTTATTAAGTTTCTTGTGCTAGTTGTCATAAGGTCAAGGTACAACTCCGGGTCGTCCTTTTACCGAGGGACACGACTATTCGAATAGATAAACTTCCTTGCAGGGGTGCACCACATAACCCAACACGCTCGATCCCATTTGACCGGACACACTTTCCTGGGTCATGCCCGGCCTCGGAAGATCAACACAACGCAACCCCACCTAGGCACAACAGAGAGGACAACACGCCGGTCTAAATCCTATGCACGTAGGGGTCTGGGCCCATCGCCCATTGCACACCTGCACGTTGCGTGGGCGGCCGGAGAGTAGACCTAGCAACCTCCATTACAAAGGAAGTTGTATTACGCAGTCCAACCCGACGCGCGCCACTTAATCGTTGATGTCAAGAAGGCTTCGGTTGATACCACGACGTCAAGTGCCCATAACTGTTCCCGCGTAGTTGGTTAGTGCGCATAGGCTAGTGGCCAGACTCAGATCAAATACCAAGATCTTGTTAAGCGTGTTATTATGAAGTAACCGCAGACGCCGACCAGGGTCAGGCCCACCTCTCGCCTAGGTGGTCTCAACCTGCCCCGTCGCTCTGCCACATAGAAACAATCGGGGACCGTTGGGAACCCAGGCCCACCTCTACTGGGATGGAGCCACCTGTCCTTTCAGCCCCCCACATCGGAATCTCTTGCGGGTACTCAATGAGCCAACCCGACTTTAGTCACCATCTGTATAGTATGTAGGTATGTATTGTATATAGCTGTGATCTCCTCCCGAGTGATCACGGACCGATAGTATAGCAAGGCAGACTGACAAGAATGTAGAGCCAATGATGATAAACTAGCATCCTATACTAAGCATTTAGGATTGCGGGTAAGATATCAACAACTGTAGCAACAATGACAGGCTATGCAACAAAATAGGATCAATTGAAACGGTAACATGCTATACTACTCTAATGCAAGCAGTAGAGAGAAGAATAGGCGATATCTAGTGAGCAAGGGGGGGGGGCTTGCCTGGTTGCTCTGGCAAGGAGGGGTCATCAACTCCGTAGTCGAACTGGATAGCAGCAACGTCGGTCTCGTAGTCTACCGGAGAGAAGAGGGGGAAGAAACAGTAAATACAATGCAAACATAAGCATGACGATGCATGACATGATAATGAGCGATGCTAGGTGTGCCCTAACGCGGCAGTAGGTGGTACCGACGAAAGGGGGAAACATCTGGGAAAGTATCCCCGGTGTTTTCGCGTTTTCGAACAGATGAACCGGAGGTGAAATGTTACAGGTTCACTATGCTAGGGACGTGTGGCGGACAAATAGGCTGCATATCTGGATTCATCTCATCGTTCTGAGCAACTTTCATGTACAAAGTTTTTCCATCCGAGCTACAATTTATTTTATATTAATTTTTAAAGTTTTATTCATTTTCTGAATTTATTTTAGTTATTAAATTCAAAATAAATAGTAAATACCTTTTTTTATACACAGCAGCAGCTAGCCACTGCGTATGCCATGTGGGGCCAAGGGCTGGGTCAGCCCAGTCAACTGTTGACCAGTTGACTAGTCAACAAAGTCAAAGTGGACTCCGGGGGTCCCACCTGTCACTGACTCGGACTGCCTAGTCAGCGGTTTGACTGGTCAACTAAACTCTGGGTCTAGTGGGACCCACATGTCCTTGACTGAGATTATCTAATCTGGTTAATTAGTTTAATTACTTGATTAGATTAACTAATTTTAATTAGTTAGCTAAACCAGATTAATTAATTAATTAAAAAAATTACTAATTTCATTTTCATCATTCATTTTTTAACGTTCTCTGGGCATGGGGCCCCCTAGTCAGTGGCCCGAGGGGCTTGCGGGTGCTGGTTACGGGCGTAGCCGCAGCCCGCCCGTTAGCGATGCAAGGCCAGGGGTCGTCGGCTGTGGGGCGGGAGGGCGTGCGCTGCGGGATGGCTGGAGCACTACAGCGGCGCC
>NC_041381.1:69870737-69878649 GCF_002162155.2 Triticum dicoccoides
GCGGCCGGGGTCGGGCAATGGTGCACGGAGGCGGGGCGCTCGCATTGGGCGCGGTCGGGGCGTGGCGACCGCGGGACGCGACGTGGGGAGCACGGCGTCGGGCGCTCGGGCGGCGGCAGTGGCCGCTGTGACCGAACAGGGAAGGGAAGAGGAATAGACGCTGGGGGCCTCATCGCGGGGCCGTAGGGACTAGGGCAATGGGGATCGAGGAGGAGGACGGGGACGACATGCATCGAGGAGGCAGTCCGGCAAGGTGGTCGTCGACGAGGCAGGGTGCGGCGGTGGCGTTCCGGGCAGCGGCATCGGTTCGATCCCCCCGATCCAATCGGGGGAGGGGGGAGAAGGGGAGAGGGGGAGGCACCCGGATCGGGGCGGCGTCCGGGCTGCCGCCGCCGAGGCCGGTGGGGCGATGGCGCGCGACGGGTCCATTCCCCCCGATCCAATCGGGGGGTCAGAGGAGGGGTATATGGGCGCGGCTGGTGGGCTGGCCTGGTGGCCTGCGGGGCTGGTTGGCCTAGTTGGAGGGGGGCTTCTCTTTTTTTAAGTTTGTTTTTTTCTTTTTCTTTTTAATTTTATTTCCTTTACTGGTTTCATTTAAAGTTTCTTTTATTTTAGTTTTATAAAATACCCAGTGAGCACCTAAATTAGTATTACTAATCAGTCCACGGCCACAATTATTTTGGCACAATACTAATTTAGTTTTATTATTATAACTTAAAAAGGCATTTAATTAATTGTTTTTGCTGTCATTTCTATTACTTTAGTGCATTTAAATATTTTGTTAAAAGATAATTTAGTCACCACCATTTACTATGGATTATTTCACACATTAGGAACTATTTAGTGTTGACTTTTGAAAACTTTAATTGTTTTAACTTAAATTCAAATTTTGAATTTGAATCATTTCGAACTAACGTGAGATTATCAACAATAACCGAGGTGACGTGGCATCGCTAACGTGGGATTATTGTAACCTAATTATCCGGGGCGTCACAAATCTCCTCCACTACAAGAAATCTCGTCCCGAGATTTAAGCAGGGGAGTAAGGGGGGGGGGGAGGTGCTGGTAGCGAGAAACCTAACGAGTCTTGTCGGTCTTGGTTGTCCTTTCGAAGAGGTTGATCCCTTTCGTGATGTCTTCATTTCTCTACTTCAAATCACCATGATCAAGTCGTCATCCTTTCTCTGGGATCTCCATTGTCCTACGAACACGACCAAGGGGAAAAACTCCAGAAGAACGCATCTCCACAAAGCTGGGCATCTGACGGTGAACTCAATGGGAAATACACAAGGTACCTCAGGAGTTGTATTTCAGTGAATTCGTTGAGTGCAATATATGATGGTACCAAAATTTCAAACGGGTAGGCAATCATTTGATGACTACACACAAGCTGGAATGGGGGTTTAAACAACGAGACTAACATGGTATTTGATTCCAGGATGAATAATGGTATAGCATCTAGCTCGTGAATCACATACAAAGCTGGGTGCAAAGGATACATTAGAATCCAGGTTGTAAAGAAGACTCAAGTTTCGATCCAGTGGACCTATGGGTTATGGGCCCACCATGTGGGTTGAAAGTATGAAGGGTGGTGACATCTTGCACAGCGCGACAGGGAGGCATGTTAGTGGATAGCTTGTCAGCTATGCCGGCAACAATGTCGGTACCAAGGACGGGAAACAAACAGAACCATTTTCCTGCTTGTTGAACAAGGCAACCCAATTGGCAAAGTTCTCATCCATCAGTGGTTACTGGAATGTCATCAACAATAGTAACAGGGCCTTACAGACAGAGTGGTACAACAAGGTGCCTACCTAAGCAGGGAATTATCTCTGCTTAGTTAAGTCATATTCAGGAAAGGTTAAACAAAAGAATGGAAAGGAAAACGTGATTATCAGATTAAACAGAACCATGGAAAGGAAAATTGTGATTACACACAATTATTAGGAGTATATCCTTCCCATGTACAAGCAGAACATGGCATACAGGGTAGGAGAGCAAGTACCCAACCATTCAGATAAGAGGCAAGGATTAATCAAGATGTTACCCATACAACAGTGTTTGGATAACTGACCAAGAAACATTTAGCATCGCACCTCCAATGTTCTTGTTGAAGAGCATGGTATCATAGTCATGCTTCGAGGTAGCAATGATATGGTGTTTCAATCAAGGGCCAGACTTTGGATACACAAATGATCCATCAGGAGAAACTTATAAAATAAGTCTTACAATTTCCTCCAGGAAGAATGGTTATCCTTGCAAAAGAAATTATAATGATAGGTCCTCCAGCCAGGGGGATGCTAGGCATGACATCATATTACCGGGTCATCAAAGGACCAACATCATAACTCGTGGAAAGTTTTCCCAACCATCATATCTGACCGAGATTCAGATCCGATTGGTGTCATGATACCTCAGACTCAGGATGTCCAAGAAGAACAGGTGCAACACAAATCGACGAAATGACATTGCAAGATTCTCGGGAAATGAACTATGGGAGCGGGTTCCTGAAACAATAGTTCATCATTAAACCAAGGAGGGGATGAGAAGGTGGTTGATGGGCTCAGCGACAATTCATCGAGAATTCCAAACGGATGGATTTCCACAATAATGTGAACAAGAAGATGACACTTGTCAATTCAAATGATATAATGTTGTATGCTCTAGGAAAACATACACCATCAATCATTAGTTGAAAGGTGTGCCTGAAATATGACCTTAGGCAGCAAGATCAATGTTAGAGTGACGATTCAATAACCAACAGTCTAAGAACAAATTGTCGATGCTTAACTTCAAAGCAATAGGGTTGCTAGAAGTACCGAACTCAAACCGCATTGTTAGCATATTGGTATCCCAGTTAAAAACAACACGGGGACCAAGGAAGAATGGTGATGGTGAGAAGTATCATCATACCGAGAATTTCTAAGAGGTGGAGAAATCCCCACAACATTCTGGACAGAAAAGACAGTAATACTTCGAAGCATAACACAACACTAGCTGGAGAGCAAGTTGTATTCATAATGTGGACAAGTTCGCGATGAAAGGAAGTCAAGGGTGTTGTCAATGATAATAAAAATCATCAAGGGCAAGGAGGGTATTTCTCATCATGAACACAGTTGACATCTCGGAAGAAGTCAAAATTTTGAAGGTGATCCGACACATTTGCCGGGAGGTTTCGAGACGATGCAATCAAACAACAACGGCAACAAGCAAGGGAATGATGAAGAGGCAAGTTATAGGATCAATATATAAGAAACAAGCTCGGAACCAAGGTTGCCTTTCAAGACAAGCAACATGATGTTGAAAGCTCGATGTAAGTCGTGCTCACGCACTAAAGAATCCGTGCACCAGAGAAGGACAAGGTAGCATAGTCAAAGATAGCAAGACTAGGATGTAGTCGATAGTCTGGGAATGGCCAGATTGAGTTCAGAATTTCCTAGTAAAAATACTAGGGTATTTGATTTGTAGTGCAGAATAATTTCACTAGTCAGTGTCCTCGATTGAGAAAACAACCCAGAACTCGTAGAGTGATTACGACAAGGAAAGACATTACTTCAACAAAGTTAGTAAGATGTGGTGCAATGGCAAGACATCTTCGAGATACCAGGGAGTAATACTCAAAGGTAGAACATGATAGAAGTAGAACCGGGTCATTGACCTATGACAGTAGATACTTCAACCTTGCCAAAAATAGACCAGGCACTGGAATGAATTCCCATCAGATATATTATATCAAAACAGCATGGTTGGAACCATAACTATAAGGAATCAATTTTAAGAATACCAAGAGAATCATACAGCTGGAAACTCATTTTGCAAGAAGCTTCCGAGACGGTCTACATCATTTTCATGGGCATGAACACAAAGTTCAAGGTCGACTCCCACTTCTTTAATGCATATCATTTCATTCACCTCTCGCTTTGATAAAACTGTAGTGTTGGAATTTTATCCGACATAACATCAGTAGAGTATGACTCATAGTAGTTTCCGGGTTCACAAAGATTAGAAAAGGCATAGGTTCAACCCATCAGGGCCTCTTAGGAGCATATACCACAAACTTCAGGAGTAATTAACACAAGCCCCAAAGCAGAGCATGTTCGACAAGGCAAAGGATACAATTTACCAAAGGCATTATGTATCCGAGAAAAGACTCACAAAGTTATTGAATATGAAGGACGTTGTCGGGTAAAATCAAATAAAGGAAATGGTGGTCCACAAAGGATCTGATGTGAGCATCAGTACTCAACCAGAAGAAGAAAGAATGCAAGGGGGTCAGATTATAGAAACAACTGACTAACTCAAAGCTCAGTTTCACAAGAATTATGAATTCCCGGTTAAGGGATCAGAAGCAACACTCTCATTAGGGATGGATAAGTTGAATAGTCTTAGGGGTACAATCGACGACAATTTGATTGGTCGAGAACCAGCTCGAGTTAACAATGACGGTTGAGCCGAGAAATAATAATTCATAGGGATCGTCTGATGATTGCGGGCATTCACAACATACTGAATCATCGGACTCAAAATGATAAAGACAAAGGATGCCAACAAAGATTACTAGATATATGGAGTTAACCATAATGCAGGAAGGTAAGAACTTCAGTAGCAATAAGGTGTTGAGGATTTTTAGAAGGTTGAATAGCATTTCGAAGAATTTTTGTGAATTACATGGATCAACTGAGGATGAGCAGATACTTGGTAAGTGCGAGAAATTATCCGTACGGTGTATTCATGCGGTAAGAACTACAAGGCAGTAAGCTCAAAGGATTCTCGGAGCAAAGGAGATCAATTCGAGGCATCTTGTAATAACAAGATCAATGAGATTGAAGGTAAGAATGGCACGTGTATACAATTATCCATAAGGATAAAACAATGGTACGGAGTTTGTAAGGGCGATGGGCACAAGTGTCTGAGGAGAACATCGTAGAGGATCTTCGAAATCTTCTGGTGAACTAAGCAATCACCTGGAGTGAGGGCTCTCCGGGAGTAAGTAGTTACGAGAACCTAGAGTCGGCGTTAGTAAAATCATTTAACCCGAATAGAGGAGAGATCAGAGTCCCAGAGTAAAGGTCGAGGAGTAAAAGATCCTAATACCACCCAATGGCGACGTCGGCCCATAAGCCACACAGCCAAGTTAGTAAAACCGTTTTTGGCTTCTAGACTCAACTTCGGCCAAGGAGTTGGAAAGGGGATTCCTATAGGCAGTCGAATCTGATACCAACTTGTGACGCCCCCGATTCAATCGTACACTAATCATGCACGCAAATGTGTACGATCAAGATCAGGGACTCACGGGAAGATATCACAACACAACTCTAAAAGTAAAATAAGTCATACAAGCATCATATTACAAGCCAGGGGCCTCGAGGGATCGAATACAAGTGCTCGAACATAAACGAGTCAGCGGAAGCAACAATATCTGAGTACAGACATAAGTTAAACAAGTTTGCCTTAAGAAGGCTAGCACAAAAGTAGCGACGATCGAAAAGGCGAGGCCTCCTGCCTGGGACATCCTAACTACTCCTTGAAGCCGAACTCCATGTAGAACCATCCTCGGGATCCTCTCGCTCCTGAACTCCATCATATGATTGCAATAACCGGGAAAGGGGGAAAAAGAAGTAGCAAAGCAACCGTGAGTACTCATCTAAAGTACTCGCAAGCAAGGATCTACACTACATATGCATGTGTATATGTGTAAAAGGCAATATCGGTGGACTGAACTGCAGAATGCCAGAATAAGAGGGGGATAGCTAGTCCTATCGAAGACTACGCTTCTGGCAGCCTCCGTCTTGCATCATGTAGAAGAGAGTAGATTAAAGTCCTCCAAATAGCATCACATAGCATAATCCTACCCGGTGATCGTCCCCTCGTCGCCCTGTGGGAAAGCGATCACCGGGTTGTCTCTGGAACTTATCTGGGTGTGTTTTATTAAGTATCAGGTTCTAGTTGTCATAAGGTTAAGGTACAACTCCGGGTCGTCCTTTTATCGAGGGACACGGCTATTCGAATAGATAAACTTCCCTGCAAGGGTGCACCACATAACCAACAGGCTCTATCCCATTTGGCCGGACACACTTTCCTGGATCATGCCTGTCCTCGGAGGATCAACACGTCACAGCCCCACCTAGGCACAACAGAGAGGTCAGCACGCCGGTCTAAATCCTATGCGCGCAGGGGTCTGGGACCATCGCCCATTGCACACCTGCATATTGCATGGGCGGACGGAGAGCAGACCTAGCAACCTCCATTACCAAGGAAGCTGCGTTACGCAGTCCAACCCGGCGTGCGCCGCTCAGTCGCTGACGTCAAGAAGGCTTCGCCTAATACCACGACGTCGAGTGCCCATAACTGTTCCCGCGTAGTTGGTTAGTACGTAGAGGCCAGTGGCTAGACTCAGATCAAATACCAAGATCTCGTTAAGCGTGTTATTATGAAGTAACCGCGGACGCTGACCAGGGCCAGGCCCACCTCTTGCTTAGGTGGTCTCAACCTGCCCTATCGCTCCGCCACATAGTAATAGTCGGTGGGCCGTCGGGAACCTAGGCCCACCTCTACCGGGATGGAACGACCTGTCCTTTCAGCCCCCACATCGGAATCTCTTGCGGTTACTCAACGAGCCAACCCGACTTTAGTCACCATATGTATAATATGTAGGTATGTATTGTATATACCCGTGATCAACTCCCGAGTGTTAACGACCCAATAGTATAGCAAGGCAGACTGACAAGAATGTAGGGCCAATGATGATAAACTAGCATCCTATACTAAGCATTTAGGATTGCGAGTAAGGTATCAAGAACTGTAGCAACAATGACAGGCTATGCAAAAGAATATGATCAATCGAAATGGTAACATGCTACACTACTCTAATGCAAGCAGTAGAGAGAAGAATAGGCGATATCTGGTGATCACGGGGGAGGGGGGGCGCTTGCCTGGTTGCTCTAGCAAGGAGGGGTCGTCAACTCCGTAGTCGAACTGGACAGCAGCAGCGTCGGTCTCGTAGTCTACCAGAGAGAAGAGGGGGAAGAAACAGTAAATACAATGCAAACATAAGCATGACGATGCATGACATGACAATGAGTGATGCTAGGTGTGCCCTAACGTGGCAGTAGGTGGTATCGGTTAAAGGGGGAAATATCCGGGAAGTATCCCCGGTGTTTCGCATTTTTGAACAGATGAACCAGAGGTGAATTATTGTAGGTTCACTATGCTAGGGATGCGTGGCGGACGGACGGGCTGCGTATCTGGATTCGTCTCATCATTCTGAGCAACTTTCATGTACAAAGTTTTTCCATCCGAGCTATGGCTTATTTTATATTAATTTTTAAAGTTTTATTCATTTTCTGAATTTATTTTAGTTATTAAATTCAAAATAAATAGTAAATACCTTTTTTTTATACACATCAGCAGCTAGCCACTGTGTATGCCATGTGGGGCCAAGGGCTAGGTCAGCCCAGTCAACTGCTGACCACTTGACTTGTCAACAAAGTCAAAGTGGACTCCGGGGGTCCCACCTGTCACTGACTGGGACTGCCCAGTCAGCGGTTTGACTGGTCAACTGAACTGTGGGTCCAGTGGGACCCACGTGTCATTGACTGAGATTATCTAATCTGGTCAATTAGTTTAATTACTCGATTAGATTAACTAATTTTAATTAGTTAGCTAAATCAAATTAATATAATTAATTCACTAATTAATTAAAAAAAATACTAATTTCATTTTCATCATTCATTTTTTTTAACGTTCTCTTGGCATGGCCCCCACTAGTCAGTGGCCTGAGGGGCTTGCGGGTGCTGGTTACAGGCGTAGCCACAACCCGCCCATTAGCAATGCGAGGCCAGGGGTCGTCGGCTGTGGGGGCGGGAGGGTGTGCGCCGCGGGATGGCTGGAGCACTGCAGCGGCGCCGCCGCA